>NC_084526.1:1853551-2043124 GCF_024500275.1 Phycodurus eques
GGCGTGCCCTCTCCGGGTCGGGGACGAGATCCTGCCCCAAGTGGAGGAGTTCAAGTATCTCGGGGTCTCGTTCACGAGTAAGGGAAGAATGGAACGATCATAACAAGATGAAGATGAGGACATACTTGGGTTAACAACGCATTGCAAGCGGGTTGCGTGGTACGCGTTTGTGTGAATGCGGAGTGTTGAACGTGTTCTTTGTTCTCGTCAACCATATGAAATAAGTCGAGGGAGGCTAAGAAACGAGGTGAAGAAAAGCGGGGTTCCACTATTTGGACTCAACACTGAAGAAATGAAAGCAATTCTTGATTTTTGCTCCCGAGTACTGTACGTATGTGTGCACGGTAGATGGCGCTAACGCATCTCAAAGGCTCCGAACCCGGGGCCTTACCGGAGGTCAACTGGGTCACCGCAGTCGTTAATTCCTTCAGAGAAATGTCAGAGCGCAGGACATCTGTTGGCAAAACATTTCCACTTGACTTTTTCCCCACTGATTTAAGGAGGGGAAAAAAAAAACATCCTTCTTCGCTCTCCAATGACGACAAAATAATTGCACATTTTCAGTCCCCCCCCCAGTCTTCTGTGCATTTAAAGATGCAACCCGTCCGTAAAGAGTTCATATTACTAAAAGAAAGAAAAACCCAACCAGCCAAAGACAACAGCAGAGGAAACATCAGTTCCAATTTCTAATTTCATGATCAAGTCTCAATTTTTGTCTGTCTGTTACCATTTCAAATTTTCAGATCAGCAGTCACATGCTTCCTCTCTTACGAACTGTCAAACATCTGGAAAATATGCGTGGACATCCACCGGTTTACCGAATGCATCCTCCTCCTCCGCGAGGCACGGACAAAAACCGTACGAAAGCCAGACTGACCTCTCTTTATACACTGTGAACATGCAACAATCACACTGTGGGAAAACGAGCATTTACAGAAATATTCAACATTATTCTTCCGACTCTCCCTCAGGCTTCTCTGAAACGCACCACCACAGAAGAAGAAGACGACGCCGAAGAAGAAGAACACGAAGAAGAAGAAGACGAAGAAAAAAGAACAAGAAGAAGAAGAAGACGAAGAAGAAGAACACGAAGAAGAAGACGAAGAAGAAAAGAAGACGAAGAAGAAAAGAAGAAGCAGAAGAAGACGAAGAAGAAGAAGCAGCCGCCGCCGCCGCCGCCGCAGCAGCGTTTGGCTCAATATTTCTTCCTAATGCGTACTGAACAGACTAAAGCCTTCACACCGGACCTCAATCTCTACTCTTCGTGTCCGGCGAATCTCGTTTGGTGCACGTTGAAGCTTAGTTTAGCTAATCTTAGCTGAGTTTACTTTAGCTCGCTGGCCGCCTGCCAACAAAGAGACGCCTTTGTCCGCAGCACGCACGCCGGAGATCGAGCGTGAGTGCCAAGTGTTGCAGTCGTCATTTTACAACAAGTCATCGTCGCGCGAACATGTGCGCACAGAGTGCGAAAGGGGCAGAGTGCGAGGGGCACATTTGTCGGAGAGAAGAGAGCGACCGTCAGCTTCTGGACGCCGTTTGCGAGCTGCAACCTCGAGATGCGTCCCAAAGTTTGTTCACTTCTTGCTCTCACTCGTTTCCTTCCTCAACAATATCCCCGCGATCCTTCGTGTTTTCAGTCCTCATCGCTGGCATACGTTGACACAACTACCTTCATGGTACAATGCATTGACTCGCGAGTGGAAGTCGTTTCGTGACCAAGCTCGTACGTCAAAGTCTTGGCTATCAAATGCAATTTTCCTCATTTCAAATGAAATGAAATGCCATTCATCTGTTCCAGCCCTGGGGGGAAAAAAGACAACCAAGATTTTTATTATGTGTTACGTGTTTGGTCACGTGACGGATAATCCATTCTGCAAATATTTGTCAGCGTCAGGCCGAATTCCTTTGTGTTTATTCAATCTGTGAATGACGCTGCGCAATATCTTTCTTTCCTTTGTGTGTCCCACGTGCGTGTGTAGCTTGAAGGTTCATCATTCATCATAATATCCGTGCTAATCTTGTAAACATGTCTGGCAACGAGTAAAACGTCGTAACAATATTACGTGACATAAACGTCACAGCATGATACTTTGACTTGAGCAAACTGTGTGTGTTTTTCTTCTTGGGTTCTGCAGACGTCACGGAAGAAGATCTTTGTCCTGAGCGGCGGGAACCAGAATCTTCCCACATTAAAGGAGAGGAGCCAGAGCCGCCTCCTCCTCTCAAAAAGGAAGAGCAATCCAAGTCTCTTCACATTAAAGAGGAAGAGGAGGAGGAGGAGATCATCAAGTTTCCATTGACTGTCGTCGTCAAGAGTGAAGTAGGTGATGGGGACCATTGTGGAGGATCTCAATCACGCAGCCTCTTAGCTCCACTGTCAGATAGCGACGACATAACGTCGCACTCTTCTGACTATGGTGATGATGATGAAGAACAACGACCTTTGAAAGGTGATTTGACGTGCCCCACTGACAACAAATGCATCCACTGTTCTCACTGTGACAAAACATTTTACAACAAGTCATCGTTAAAAAAACACACAAGAACACACACCGGAGAAAAACCTTTTGCCTGCTTAGTGTGTGGTAAAAGGTTCTCAAAAAAGATCAATTTAACAACGCACACAAGAACGCACACAGGAGAAAAACCATTTACCTGCTCGGTTTGTGGTAAAAGATTCTCAAGAAAGGCAACTTTAACAAAACACACAGTAACACACACTGGAGAAAAACCTTTTTCTTGCGTAGTTTGTGGTAAAAGATTCACTCAGAATGTCGATTTAAAAATACACACAAGAACACACACCGGAGAAAAACCTTTTGACTGCTCAGTTTGCGGTAAAAGATTTTCTTTTAAGGCAAACTTAACGATGCACACAAGAACACACACAGGGGAAAAACCGTTTTCCTGCTTAGTTTGTGGTAAAAGATTCACCAAAAAGATCAATTTAACAAAACACACGAGAACACACACCGGGGAAAAACCTTTTGCCTGCTTAGCTTGTGATAAAAGATTCACTCAGAATGCAGATTTAATCATACACACAAGAACACACACTGGAGAAAAACCTTTTGCCTGCTTGCTTTGTAGTAAAAGATTCTCTTTCAAGTCAAGTTTAACAATGCACACGAGAACACACACTGGTGAGAAACCTTTTGCCTGCTTAGTTTGTGGTCAAAGATTTTCTGGAAAGAAACATTTAACAAGGCACACCAAAACACACAGTGGTGAGAAACCTTTTGCCTGCTCAGTTTGCGGTCAAAGATTCTCTCGTAAGGAACGTTTAATATTACACACAAGAACACACACTGGCGAGAAACCTTTTGCCTGCTCAATTTGTGGTCAGAGATTTACTCAAAAGAAGCATTTGACAAGACACACAAGAACACACACTGGTGAGAAACCATTCAGTTGCAGTGTGTGTGAAAAACGATTCAATGAAAAGTGTCAGGTGAAAAGACACAAGTGTGCTGGTGAGGCGGCAAAATAAACCGTGAAGAAAACTGATGCTGTTTTGGTCGTCATTGACTCACTCCCGACTCGCAAATCAACCGGATGGGAATTTTGATGTCCGGGACGATGCGTTGACGAAGCTTAGAGGAATTCCAGACGTGAACGCTCCAGACTGGTTCAAGTAAATAAGCTCATCGGCGAGATCATGAGAGGATAGAACGGAACTACTGCAAAGTAAACACAACGATTGTGAATAAGGGAAAAAAAAAAAAAATATCTATATATTTTTTGTTGCTGAAGTGATCAACTGCACCCAACTAAAGAACAGGAAAAAATAGTGAAATGGTCAAGAATTGAAATGTTAGAATGATGAAAAGAAATGAGCAATTATTCAAATATGACATACACACAAAAACAAAGCTGCGGCGAAAGGTATTGATATTAGACAGCACATTCTCAACTAACTCGGGAAATGTTTATGAATCAAGAAATGTGACGTAAATGAAATGATTGTGGTGGGAAACATGAAAATGGAGCCATGTGAAGAAATGGAAGCGATTATTGTGTCAAAATGTAAGAGGCTAATCAAAGAGAAGTATAATCTAAGATCTGTGTTTCTGTCTTTACTGCCTTTAAATATGAAAACAATGTGGGTTGTAAGCCATTGCAGTAATCATTACAGATCACTGGGTGGCGCTAATGTGCTACCATAGTGAGCAAAACTCGTCCATTTGGTTTTTTGGTTTGGATCTTTTTTTGTAACAACCAGTCTTGTTCGTATATGTCCAATAAAGTTTTTTTGTTTTGTTTTTTTTAATAAAAAAACCTGTTCAGCATCGCCTACCCACTCTTAACTACAATGCATTGTTTTTTTAACATCTGTTTTATTCTTTTGTCAATTCCGTGTTTATTTGATGCAGTGTCCTTCAGGGGGTCTAATTGTTAAATGATGTAACTTTTGTGTGCACTCATTTTAAATTGAATTACTTAAGTGCAGATTATTTTCCTATATTCAAGCATATTACATTTTTGATACTTCAATGTTGGTCATACAATCCCAAATTCCAATGAAGTTGGGACGTTGTGTTAAACATAAATGAAAACAGTATACAATGATTTGCAAATCATGTGCAACCTATATTTAGTTGAATCCACTACAAAGACAAGATATTTCATGTTCAAACTGATGGATTGTTTTTAGCAAATAATCAGGAACTTCGAATTTTCTGGCTGCAACCCGTTCCAAAAAAGCTGGGACAGGGTCATGTTTAGCACGATGTTACATCACCTTTGAACAACATTCAATCAACGTTTGGGAACCGAGGACACGAATTGTTGAAGCTTTGTCGGTGGAATTTGTTCCGATTCTTGCTCGATGTACAGCTTCAGCCGTTCAACGGTCCGGAGTCTCCGTTGTCGTATTTTACGCTTCATAATGCGCCACACGTTTTCAATGGGAGACAGGTCTGGACTGGAGGCAGGCCAGTCTAGTACCCGCACTCTTTCACTACGAAGCCACGCTGTTGAATGTGGTTTGGCATTGTCTTCCTGAAATAAGCAGGGGCGTCCGTGAAAAAGACGTCGCTTGGATGGCAGCGTAAGTTTCTCCAAAACCTGTATGTACCTTTCAGCATGAATGGTGCCTTCACAGATGTGTAAGTTACCCATGCCATTGGCACTAACACATCCCCACACAATCACAGATGCTGGCTTTTGAACTTTGTGTCCATAACAGTCTGGAAGGTTCTTTTCCTCTTTGGCCCGGAGGACACCACGTCCACGATTTCCAAAAACAATTTCAAATGTGGACTCGTCGGACCACAGAACACTTTTCCACTTTGCGTCGGTCCATCTTAGAGGAGCTTGGGCCCAGAGAAGCCGGCGGGGTTTCTGGGTGTTGTCGATAAACGGCTTTGGCTTTGCATAGTAGAGTTTCAAGTGGCATTTCCGGATGTAGCGCCCGACTGTATTTACTGACATTGGTTTTCTAAAGTGTTCCTGAGGCCACGCGGTGATATCCTTTAGACATCGATGTCGGTTTTTGATGCAGTGCCGCCTGAGGGATCGAAGGTCATGGGCGTTCAATGTCGGTTTTCGGCCTCGCCGCTTCCGTGCAGTGATTTCTCCAGATTCTCGGAACCTTTTGATGATATTCTGGACCGTAGATGATGAAATCCCTCAATTCCTTGTAATTGTACGTTGAGGAACATTGTTTTTAAACTGTTCGACTATTTCCTCACACACTTGTTCATAAAGAGGTGAACCTTTAGTTTAAGTTTAGTTCCGTATGGACATACCGCATCAATGCTGTACTCACCGAGGAAGAATCATTTTGTGACGCCAATCAAGCATCTGTAGTACATAAAGATTGAACATAAATAGAAAAGAAAGCCTTTATTGTCATTGTATTGTGCAGACACAACGTCATCGGCGTTAAGAAAATAGTAAAAACACAACCGATAAGAGGAAAACAAATCAAAAGCAAACAAAGATACGGTTTCGCATCAGACATTGTTTCCGTCGACGAGCCGCAAACCCAAAGTGGCGCGTCATTCGTAAAAAACGTGAGATTCCACCGTGGTGATGTTTCCTCAGTTTCCTCCACGGCTTCCCTGACCGCTGCTCTTCTCACGAGCGCACTTGTGCCTCTTCACCCAACTCTGATCATTGAATCTTTTATGGCACACGCTGCAGCTGAACGGTTTCTCCCCGGTGTGCGTTCGCGCGTGTGTTGTCAGAGAGCGCCTCCGAATGAAGCCTTTCCCGCAAACTGAGCAGGCAAAAGGTTTTTCTCCCGTGTGCGTTTTTGTGTGCATTGTTAAATTTCCCGTCATCGAGAATCTTTTGCCGCAAACTGAGCAAGCGAAAGGTTTTTCTCCCGTGTGCGTTCTTGTGTGTCTTATCAACAACGACTTCCTGTCGAATGTTTTGTCGCACTGAGCGCATTTGACTCGTTTTTTGCCGGTCTGACTCGACGCCTCCTTTTTGGGGCGTTCCCCGTCGTCATTATCGGGAGAGCGCGACGTCACGTCGTCGCTGTCCGAGAGCGGAGCCAAGAGGCCTCGCCGTCGGGGCCCTCCGCTGTGCTCTCCCTCATCATCTTCGCTCTTCAGCATCACACCAGCCAAAGGCAACGGGGTGATTTCATCCTCCTGCGCCTCTTCTTTAATGCGCCGGCTGCATTCTGGCTCCTGATCCTCAACATGAACACCTCGACTGTTGCCTGCGGGACACAAGACGAAAAACGCACAAGCTTAGTCAAGTCTCATGTTTATATTATGTTTTCACTTGTCCAGTCCACTCAAAGTGCTTGAAAGGTTTTGTGATTTAAATGCACTTTATTTATTATCATACTCGGGTCTCTGTTTTCTTCTCTTACAAGAATCACCATTTAAAAAAAAAATTAAGAATAAATAAACTAACTGTATTGTCCTCTTTGAGTGTTTGTAATCTTGAGTGTAAAAAAAAAAAAGAGTCGCATTTATGTGACGTCATGTAGTGCCCGGATGTTGGACTTCGATGCCCTCGAATTGCATGAAATAAAATTGACCGCAGACATTGTTCCACAAAGGAAGGAGTTCGTCAAGATCGGCGAGTCAGAAGTGTCCGAACCTGCTGTTCGCGGTCGATCCCGAACCCCGCGAACGGCGTCCAGTTGCCGACGTTGTCTGTCGTTCTCCTCTTTTGCGCGACAAAGTTGCTCCTCGTACTGCGCCATCGTTGTCCGCAACAGCGCGCAGATTTCCTCGACGGCCGCGCTCAGCCGCGCGTGCAGCAGCGCTCGGATCATTTCGACTTTGCACATTTTTTTTGGGCCCGATTCGCAATTCTACAGCCACACGCGAGCTCTGCTGGGCGATGCGTTGCTAGCAAAACGCGTCTCTTTGTTCGCAGATTCTTCTTCTTCTTGGCAAATACCGTTTTTTGGAGCATTCTCGCCTCCTACTGGTATGGCGTATAATAATAATCGCGACAATAAATAAACTTCCTGACTGGATCTGTTGCCCTTATTTGGTCATTGTGAAGTTTAAAAATATGAGCGAGTGAGAGCGAAGGCTAATCGAAGACGAGTAATGTACGAATTTCTTTTAGTTTTAGTTGAAGTTTTATTTGGGGAAAACAAACATTTGGATTGTAAACCATTGCAATCATATTTACAGATGAGTTAGCAGTAGTGAGCAAACCGAAGAAGAAGAAGACAAGAAGAAGAAGAAGAAGACAAGAAGCGAAACAAATAACAAGAAGATTTTTGTCCAAGTGACTTTGCCGTACTCCTTCTTTTGCAGCGCTACTCGTTTATTTTGCTTTTAGATTTTTTTACGCTTGACGCAACCACACGAGCGTCACCAAATCTATCTTTCCGAATAAGTCCTTGACCGTAACGGATAGTCGACGCAGTGCGTCCATTTCCACTTCAGCGGATTGAAACACGATTTGTTTCCTTTTGCGTGTTTTGGTGCCCGTTAGCATCTTCGCTCGCTAGCCGCGAACGAAGAAGAGACCGCTTTATTATTATTATTTTTATTATTTTTAATTTATTCATTTATTTAACATCGCAAGTTGGGGAGCGAACATGTCTGCGAAACGCGTGAAAGAAGAAGAATGGAAGGAGGAACTTTGTGGGGAAAAAGAGGAGAAGGAGCGACAACAACTGAACAGAACGGGTTTGTTCAAGTCCTACTCTCACTTGTTTGGAAACTTCCGTTTTTTTTTTTTTTTTTTTTTTTTTTTAACAATATCTCAGTGTTCATTTCGTATTTTTTTTTTTTTTATAATTTTTTTTAATCGCATACATTTACACGAATACCTTTTTCATTGAATCTAATTGTTTCATATTGGTATCAATTCAAATGAAATTCCAGCCCTTGAAAAAAAAAAAAAAAAACATGATAAGTTAAACTAGTTTCACAAAGTCAAACTGAAGAAGTGCTGTTGTGTTCAGGTTTTGGAAGTGTATCTTTTTAAGGGCGTGGCCTAGAGAAAGATGTCATTACAGACAGCATGAGGACATTCAATAAATGTTGATCATCTGGCAAATTTCTCAGTGATAACATAAAAAAAAAAAAAAAAAAAAAAAAAAAAACATCGAATCAGCACCGCAATGGCGATGGTACCCGATGTTGATCAGAACAACATCGGTTGCCTGGGTAACATGATTGAAAATGTGGCCATGTAAGATTGACTGGAAGATCATCACATATTTCCAGCACCCAGCCCTGTAAGCACTCAAAATCTTTTATGTATTGTAGTATGTATGTATTGATAAAAAAAGGAGACAGGAACAAAAGCACAGTTATTTTTTTCAAATCGCGTCAAAGTTTTTGACGTGGAAAATATAAAATAATACGAGGGGGCCGAGCTTTGCCTGCCAGCTAACCCTGTTAGCTTATTGGTGACGATATCCCCCGGTGCCGACGTCACTGTATCTCGGTTTTAGTAAAAAAGGAGCGTTGTCATTATTATTATGATTAATATTCTTCAAAATTGATTGCGGTAACACCTGAATTTCACCTCTGGGGATCAATAAATGATACCATAAACATTGCCAAAACGTGTCGACACAATAATACAAAACATCAGAATGAGACTTGACGGAGCAAACGTGTTTGTCTTCTTGTGTCCCGCAGACGTCGGTGAGGAAGATCTTCGCCCTGAGAAGCAGGAAGCGGCGACGCCGCACATTAAAGACGAAGAGCAGGAGGGTGACATCGGCAAGTCTCCACTGACTGGCGTCGCTTTGAAGAGTGAAGAAGACGACGGAGACCGCTGCGCAGGACCCCCATCGCACAGCCTCTCGGCTCCACTCTCAGATAGTGGCGACATCACGTCACACTCTTCTAATGGTGAAGATGATGATGAACAACAACACTCCAAAGGTCACGCTGACAACAAATGTGACAAAACGTTTGACGACGAGTTGTTGTTGAAAGCACACACAAGAAGCCATACTGGAGAAAAAACTTTGACCTGCTCAGTTTGTGGTAAGAGGTTCATTCAGAAGGGAGATTTGACAAGACACACAAGAACACACACCGGTGAAAAACCTTTTGCCTGCTCACTTTGTGGTAAAAGATTCTCTTCCAGCAAATACTTAAAATTGCACACAAGGACACACACAGGAGAAAAACCTTATACCTGCTCCGTTTGTGGTAAACGATTCTCAACAAATACACATTTAACAAGACACGCAAAAACACACACTGGAGATAAACCATTTGCTTGCTCCATATGTGGCAGAAGATTCACTCAGAAGGTAGATTTAACAAGACACACCAGAACACACACCGGCGAGAAACCTTTTCCCTGCTCCGTTTGTGGTAAACGATTCACGATGAAGAAAAATTTAACAATACACACGAGAATACACACCGGCGAGAAACCTTTTGCTTGCTCGATATGTGGGAAAATTTTTACTCAAAAGCCGAATTTAAAAACGCACACAAGAACACACGCTGGAGAGAAACCATTCAGTTGCGGCGTGTGTGATAAAAGTTTTTTCCAGAAGCATCATCTTGAACGACACAAGTGTGCCGGGGTCAATAAATATGCGCAATAAACTGAAGACACAGAGGCTGCGTTGGGAATCATTGACTCATTTCCTATTCCCAAATCACTATCGGGATTTTATATCGTGGACTATATCGTTGACTACACTTGGAGTAATTCTGAATGCGAAAGTTAGGAGAGAAGGTTGCTGATCGTGTTTTAGAATGAAGAACAATGGAAAGGCCGCCACCGTCGCCGAGGCCGGGTGAGGAGGCGGCGGGGTTCCCGGTCGGCCGTCTGGATCCCGCCTTTGCTGAGTATTTAGGAGAAGTGCCCTCTTGAGCTAATACAGCCGTGAGTCTTTCTGGGAATGATGCAAAAAGTTTTTCACACCTGGATTTGGGGATCCTCTGCCATTCCGCCTTGCAGACCCGCTCCAGTTCTGCAGGTTGGATGGTGAACGTTGGTCGGTGGGCCGCCATTTTCAGGTCTTTCCGGAGATGCTCCGTTGGGTTTAAGTCAGGGCTCTGGCTGCGCCATTCAAGAACAGTCACGGAGTTGTTCTGAAGCCACTCCTTGGTTATTTTAGCTGCGTGCTTAGGGTCATTGTCTTTTTTGAAGGTGAACCTTGGGCCCAGTCTGAGGTCCTGAGCGCTCTGGAGAAGGTTTTGGTCCAGGATACCCCTGTACTTGGCCGCATTCATCTTTCCTTCGATGGCAACCGGTCGTCCTGTCCCTGCAGCTGAAAAACACCGCCACAGCGTGATGCTGTTGGGTCTGTATTGGACAGGTGATGAGCAGTGCCTGGTTTTCTCCACACATGCCACTTAGAATTAAGGCCAAAAAGTTGTATCTTGGGCTCATCGGACCAGAGAATCTTATTTCTCACCATCTTGGAGTCCTTCAGGTGTCTTTTTTTTTTTTTTTTTTTTTAGCCAACTCCATGCGGGCTTTCGTGCGCCTTGCACTGAGGAGAGGCTTCCGTCGGGCCGCTCTGCCAAAAAGCCCCGACTGGCGGAGTTGCCGCAGTGATGGTTGACTTTCTCGAACTTTCTCCCATCTCCCGGCTCCATCTCTGGAGCTCAGCCACAGTGATCTTTGGGTTCTTCTTGACCTCTCTCACCGAGGCTCTTCTCCCCAAGTTGCTCAGTTTGGCCGGACGGCCAGCTCTAGGAAGGGTTCTAGTCGTCCCAAACGGCTTCCATTTCAGGATTATGGAGGCCACTGTGCTCTTAGGAACCTTAAGTGCAGCAGAAATTGTTGTGTAACCTTGACCAGATCCGTGCCATGCCACAATTCTGTCTCTGAGCTCTTCAGGCAGTTCCTTTGACCTCATGATTCTCATTTGCTCTGAGAGGGTCAGGGTTAAATGGTATAAGGTCTTATATGGACAGGGGTGTGGCTTTCCTCATCAAGTCCAATCAGAATAATCAAGCGCAGCTGGACTCCGATGAAGGTGGAGAACCATCTCCAGGATGATCAGAAGAAATGGACGGCGCCCGAGTTCAATATACGAGTGTCAGAGCAAAGGGTCTGAATACTTCTGGCTGTGTGACCTTTCAGTTTTTCTTCTTTCATAAATCTGTAAGAATTTCAACAATTCCGTTTAGTTCTGTCAATATGTGTATGAGGGAAAAACGAACTTAAATGATTTTAGCAAATGGCTGCAATATAATAAGGAGTGAAAAATTTAAGGGGGTCTGAATACTTTCCGTACCTGAGTTACTGAGTCGTCAAAGGTTACCGGTAATGTGATAATGTTGTAAAAAATACGATATACTATATGTACAAGCAGCACATCGACTGTCCGACCAGGGAAAATAACGTTTTGGAACACTGCTATACGACGCTAAAAAACGCGTACCGTGCCAAACTTCGTGCAGCACTGGGCTCGTCCGATCACTGCTTAATTCACTTCACACCGACGTACAGGCAAGAACTTAAATGCGCAAAGCCGACAGTGAAAACAGTGAAAAAGTCGTCGGCCTCATCGAGGACGGTGACGAGTCTGCATATCGACAGGAAGCGGAGCTGCGGTGCGGCCGACGCAGCAATAGCAATAGTCCGGCGCAGTGACCGTTGTGCAAAGGGCGCCGAGACTTCAAGGGAGTAGTGCGATCGTCTGGGACAATGTCGATTGTGCAAATGGTGCAGATACTCCTCAATCAGTGTGCAAATGGAGCAGATGCTACTCTGGCATGAGTGGCCAGTATTGGCCATTCAAACTGCTCTGAGTACGAGAGGACTCTGCATCTTTTTTGCGCGATTTTAACAAAATAAAGAACTAAATACATTTGTACCGGCATCACCAGATTACTCGCAACCTTTTATTGCTCAGTGACTGTTTTTTTTTTCTCTCTCAATGTCTTTATGTTTCCAAAGTGTTCTCTGTCAATTGACCAGACGGTTGTCGTCCTCGAGCGGCTCCAACGACCGGAGACAAATTCCTTGTGTGTTTTTGAGACATACTTGGCAAATAAAGAGGATTCTGATATCTATAAATAAAGAAATAAGCAACTTATTACATGTGGAACAAATAGATCACGATAGATAAAGGTGTCTTAAAATGAAAGGAACGATTCGGGAACATTTTGAGAAACTGCAAAAACAATTATGAATTAACACATTTGAATGAGATTAAATTATTCTCATTGTAAAACGGGAGCAACAACAACGGAATCAGTTGTGATGGGTAAAGATTTGAGAGCGACAGAATAAAGAGAATATTTTCTTTATTGATGAAAACCAACAATTGAAGCATGTGGTGGCGGTAAGTTCCTATAAATTATGAGAAAACCGCCGTAAAAACAAACAAACAACAAAAACAAAGGACAACAAACTAGCAAATTATAAAATGTGTCCAAGTGGTGTTGCCGTACGACGTGTTTTGCAGTGTGACGCTGTTGCGGTTTAGCAAGCACACGAGCTTCCCTCGATCATTTTTTCCGAATTTGTACTTAGGCGAAGCGTCGACGCAGTACGTCCATCTCCTCTTAACTGCACTAAAAACAACATTTGTTCCAATTTCTTGTCCGGGTGAACTCGTCTCGGTGCTCACTCGACGCTTGTCGCGTGAGTTTAGCTTAGCTTATCTTAGCCTAGCTTAGCTGGTTAGCCGCTAACAAAGAAGCGAGAGGCCCTTTGGCTCAGCGGACATCACGTGTCGGGGGTCATCGCGCGAGAATGCGCGAGAATGTGCGCAAGAACGACGGCAAAGTGCAAGGGGGAACTTTGTGGGGGCAAAGAGGAGAACGAGCGACAACAAATCGGGTCCCACGCAGCAGGTTTGTTTGTTCACGTCCTACTCTCATTTCATTAGTAACGACTAAATCAATTCAGTATATATATATATATATATATATATATATATATATATTTGACATCATAATCACTGACGATTACATCATTGTTTCCATTTTAAAAAAATCTATCTGTATGACAACTTTATTCCCCCCCAATTAAAGTTAAACACCATTTACCACAACTCTTTGTTACGTTTTTTTTTTTTTTTTTTAAATAAACAACAACAACAACAACAAAAAACCACTTTGGAGTAGAAAAACATGAAAACACACGAAAACACACACAGTTACAAAGCGCTTTCACAAACGCGTGCCAAATTGAGACGGATTCAAAAGGTTTCAAAAGATTCATTGTTTGTTCTGTAACTCTGTTTTTGTTGCCCATGTTGTGTCTTTGTTTTTTTTGGGACCCCATCGAAAACGAGATGCTTGCATCTCAAGGGTTTAATCCTTAAATACATTCAAATTCAAATATGTAGATGAGTTTTTAGCGAGTTTTTAGTTTCACGCTCGTGTTGTCCAAATGTGCTGGTGATGTGTCGTCAAATAATACTTTCAGGATGCAAGTTCTTACGGCTGCTAGAGAGGTGGGTAACCTGCGTAGTTTATTATTATTATTATTATTTTTTTTTTTTTAACTCCGCAGTCTCACTGGCCCAAAAAAACCCAATAGCTTGAAGGCATCCCTCACCGCATCTTATGTTCTTAAAAAGAATATTTATTATAATTATTATTATTATTCAAAATAAATGCAGCCCTATGGGGGGCACAAGCCAGTGCCCGGATAAATGCAGAGGGTTGCGTCAGGAAGGGCATCAAGGGCTTCAAACTTTGCCAAACAAATAGGAGCGTTCATCCAAAGAATTCCATACCGGATCGGTCGTGGCCCGGGTTAACAACGTCGGGCACCGTTAACCTGCAGGGCGCCGGTGGAAATTCAGCGACTGTGGCTCGAAGAGGAAGGAGAAGAGGAAAGCACAGAGCCTAGAACTGTATGTGGGGACTTTGAATGTAGGGACTATGACGGGAAAATATCAGGAGTTGGTTGACATGATGATAAGGAGAAAGGTTGATATATTTTGTGTCCAGGAGAGCAGGTGGAAAGGCAGTAAGGCTAGAAGTTTAGCGGCAGAGTTGAAATTATTTGACCGTGGTGGAGATGGGAAGAGAAATTGAGGAGGGGTTATTTGAAAAGAAGAGTTGATGTACCGTTCGATCTACGTTCCTACCCTCACCTATGGTCACGAGCTGTGGGTCGTGACCGAAAGAACAAGATCCCGGATACGAGCGGCCGAAATGAGTTTCCTCCGCAGGGTGTCCGGGCTCTCCCTTAGAAGCTCGGTCATCCGGGAGGAGCTCAGAGTCGAGCCGTTGCTCCTTCACATCTAGAGGAGCCAGATGAGGTGGCTGGGGCATTTGATTCGGATGCCTCCCGGACGCCTCCCCGGTGAGGTGATCCGGGCACGTCCCACCGGGAGGAGATCCAGGGGACGACCCAGGACACGCTGGAGAGGCTACATCCTTCGGCTGGCCTGGGAACGCCTCGGGATCCCCCCGGGAGAGATGGATGAAGTGGCTGGGGAGAGGGAAGTCTGGGCGTCCCTGCTAAAGCTACTGCCCCCGCGACCCGACCTCGGATAAGCGGGAGAAAATGGATGGATGGAGTTGGCTAAGAATGTCTTGGAGGTGAAAAGAGTACCAGATCGAGTGATGAGGCTGAAACTTGAACTTGAGGGTGTTATGTGTCATGCGATTCGCGGCGATGCCCCTCAGGTAGGATGCGACCGAGAGGGGAAAGAGAAATTCTGGAAGGAGCGAGACGAAGTAGTTCTGAGCATCCCACACAGAGAGAGAGAGAGTCGTGATTGGTGCAGATTGTCATGGACATGTTGGTGAAGGAAACATGGGGCGATGAAGAAGTGATGGGGAAGTACGGCATCCAGGAAAGGAACTCGGAGGGACCGATGGTGGTAGACTTTGCAAAAAGGAAGGAAATGGCTGGAGTGAACACTTTTTTTCCAGAAGAGGCAGGAACATAGGGTGACCTACAAGAGCGCAGGTGGATTACATCTTGTGCAGACGATGTCATCTGAAGGAGGTTACCGATTGTAAGGTAGTGGGAGGGGAGAGTGTGCTGTGGAGGTTTGGAGAAACGGGTCCAAGCAGGTCGGAACGGGTGGAGGAAGGTGTCAGGTGTGTTGTGTGACAGAAGTGTCTCTGCTCGGATGAAGGGCAAAGCTTAGAAGACGGTGGTGAGGCCGGCCGTGACAGACGGATTAGAGACAGTGGCACTGAAGAGACAACAGGAAGGAGGTGGCGGAAACGAAGATGTTGAGGTTCGCTCTCGGAGTGACCAGGTGGGATAGGAAGAGAAACAAGCTCATCAGAGGGACAGCCGAGGTTCGATGTTTTGGAGACAAAAGTTAGAGAGAGCAGACTTGGATGGTTTGGACACGTCCAGAGGAGAACTAGGTGAGTATATTGGTAGAAGGATGAGGAGGAGGGTGGAGCTGCCAGGCGAGAGAGCGAGAGGAAGAGCAAAGAGTAGGTCGACGGATGGCGTGAGGGAAGACATGAGGGCAGTTGGTGCTGGAGAGGAGGATGCAGGAGATAGGGTTACGTGGAAAAGGAGGACGCGCTGTGGCGACCCCTACAGGGACGAGCCCAAAGGAAAAGAAGATTATTCAAAATTGACTGCTTTAGCATCAGAATTTCATAAATACAATAAATACAATTGTAAACATTGCCAAAAACGTGTCCATACAATATTACACAACATCTAAGTCACAACATGAGATTTGACTGCGCAAAGCTTGACTTTACCAAACCATGTGAGTGTTTCTTCTTGTGTCCTGCAGATGTCTGTGAAGATCTTCGTCCTGAGCAGCAGGCGCCAGAGTCCCTCCACATCAAAGAGGAAGAGGAGACACTACAGCCTCCTTCCATTAAAGAAGAGGTGCTGGAGCCCCATCACATTAAAGACGAAGAGCAGGAGGACGAAATCACCAAGTTTCCATTGACTGGTGTCCTTCTAAAGCGTGAAGATGATGATGAAGACCACCACAGAGGAAGCCAATCGGACAACCTCTTGGCTCCACTCTCAGATAGTGACAACATAACGTCACACTCTTCTGACGAAGATGATGATGATGATGATAATGGTGATGATTATGATGATGAACAACACTCGAAAGATGATATATGCGACACTGACAACAAATTCATCCAGTGTTCTCACTGTGACAAAACATTTGACAAAAAATCATTGTTGAAAGCACATACAAGAACGCATACTGGAGAGAAACCTTATGTTTGCTCAGTTTGCGGTCAAAGATTCTCTCGAAAAATACATTTGACAAATCACACAAGAACACACACTGGAGATAAACCATTTACCTGCGCAGCTTGTGGTCAAAGATTTTCTATTAAGGCAAATCTGATCAGGCACACAAGAACACATGATGGAGAGAAACCTTTTACTTGCTCAATTTGTGGTCGACGATTTACTCAGAATGGAGATTTAAGAATACATGCAAGAACACACACTGATGAGAAACCATTTTCCTGCTCAATTTGTGGTAAAAGATTCACTGTGAAGAAAAATTTAACAAGACACACAAGAACACACACTGGTGAGAAACCTTTTGCTTGCTCAGTTTGTGGGAAAATGTTTAACAGAAAGACAAATTTAACAACGCACACAAGAACGCACGCTGGAGAGAAACCATTCAGTTGCAGTGTATGTGAAAAAAAATTCTTTCGAAAGTATCAGCTGAAGAAACACAAGTGCGCTAGTGAGAAGAGCAGCTGTCAATAAAGTTCCAAAATAAACCGGAGAACCTGAGGCTACGTTGGGAATCGTCGACTCATTGCCGACTTCTGAATCACAGGGATATTTCTATAGTGGACTATATTGTAGGTAATTCGGAGAAATTCTAGAAGCAAAACTATTGAGAGATTGAAAGTTAATGCTCATCTGTAAGAATGAGGAACTATGTGGAAAAAGATATGAAGCCTAAAATAAGCAAATGTGAAGTAAATGGGGTGACACAGTACAGTGCTGTGGAAAAAAAGCATTTGCCCCGTTCTCAAATTCTTTTTATTTTTGATTTTTTTTTTGGATAGTTTGCCCACTTTAATATTTAAGATCAAATATTTTTTTTTTTAACAAAAACTACTCATTCCCAATTATTTAGGGCCGAATTCTAAATAATTAAACAATGATTGATTCAAATAGACAAAACAACGTCAAAAGTGTATTCAGTTTCGTTTATATTCAACCAACCAATTACGCAATGAGAGATGAATACAAAATAAATAAAATGAAGAAAATATATTTAATGAACCTAAATAAAATGAAGAAAATATATTTAATGAACCTATCTCAGGACAATTGGCTACATGAACAAATATGTGTGAGTCTTGATATTGTCAATGCTCGGCGGGGCACATTATTACGTGTGTTCATTGCCATTGACGGCTTCAGAAGTCAAACATCCATGTTAACTGGGGAGGCTGGCAGTGAATGAGTTCAATAAAGTGTCGGGTACTTTCCAAACCCCTGAATTGGACGGCTCCCGGTCTGAGTAGCAGAATGCATCACGATTTAATAAAACATAAAATACGGGTTCATCGAAATGATTTCCCCTTTTTTCTCGCCGCGACGTGGGCGAGCAGGTGAATATTGGCTTGATTGGGTTGGCAAGAGTGGACACGAGTGACAGATTTGCATGACGCTGTGATATAAAAGCTGCGGGCAAGAGAAAAATTGTCTGAGCGTCATACGTTTAATTATGCCACTCGCTTCATCGGTTCTCTTTAACTGTCACAGAACTGGGCCGCACGTGGCCAGGGATGCGACGCAACTCATCTGTCGCATAGTGACCAATGACCCCGTGCACCACACAGCTTCCCTTCGCTCTCCCGGTGGCTGTAAAAGTGAAGGCGGTTGGGGCGCTACTTCCATCTTTAGAATCTGGAATCCGGTTTCATGAACGCGGCGTCAACACGTGAGGACAAAAGTAATTGTGTTTATTCATCAGCAATTAGTTCCACGACTCCCCCCGCCCGCTTTTCCACTCGCCACTCTCTGCCCCCGTCTTCTTCGCAGAGACCGCCTGGGCTGGACCGGGTTCTGCGCCGGCCGCGGAGCCAGCTGCTCTGCGGCATCAGCGATCTGTTGGAGGGTGCCGTTGATGGACGTAAGCAGCGGGAGAACGTCGCTCTGGAGGCTCCGGAGGTGGGTATTGAGTGTGCCGAGCTCCTGCTCCAGCATCTCAAACCCACCTCGCTGGAGATCCAGGAACGGAGCGTTCACCCGCCGCCAGTTCCCCCGCCGTCTAACTCGTCTTCGGCCGGCCGGCCGCCGGTCGGTTACATCCCCGCTGCCGTCCGCCGTCACCTCGCCGCTTCCGCCGACCCCCGCGTCGTCTTCATTCTGCTCGGCCCCCGGAACTCGGGACACTGCGGAGGGAGCTGACACATTGCACAATGACATACGCTGAACAAAAACAGAAACACAACACTTTGGTTTTTGCTCCCGTTTTTCGACAACCTGATCAACTAACTACGCGGAGGAGATGTGTTGCGCTGCGTGAGGCAAATTGTGGTCACGCCAGATACTGACTGGTTTTCTGACCCCCACAATAAAGCACAACTGCACGTTTCAGAGTGGCCTTTTATTGTGGCCAGCCTAAGGCACACCTGTGCAATAATCATGCCGCCACACCTGTGAGGTGGGATGGATTATATCGACAAAGGAGAAATGCTCACTAACACAGATTTAGACTCGATTTGTGAACAATATTTGAGGCAAATTGCCTTTTGTGTATGTAGAAACAATTTTTGATCTTGAAGTCCAGCTTGCGGAAAATGGGAGCAAAGACAAAAGTGTTGCATTTCGATTTTTGTTCAGTGTAGTTGGTGGAAACACCTGCCGACTTTATCAGCGCGCTATTTATGATGTGCTAATAGTCTTTTCACTTTCTACGTGTGGTATGAGGTCATCACCAGGTGACTCTATTGAAGAAGGTCCCCGCCCACATTGTCCAGGTCCCCGCCCACAACTCAGCGATGAGGCGGGCTCGACACGGTTTTGGTCATTTTCGTCATCTGCACCACTTGCGCACTGACTGAGGAGTATCTGCACCATTTGCACAATCGACATTGTCCCAGATGATCGCGCTCCTCGTCACTTTAAACCGCCTGCACTCCTTGACGTCTCGGCGCCCTTTGCACAATGTTCATTGCACCGGACTATTGCAATATTATTATCATTTGAACTGCATGTTTTTGCCCAATTTGTCCAAAAAATAAATAATTTGTACCGGCATTACCAGATCACTGTGTTTTTTTTGCCAATGTCTTTCTGTCAACAAAGTGTTCTCTGTCAATTGACTCTGTCTTTCTAATGTGTGAAAAGCAAAAGGTTTCTCACCAGTGTGTGTTCTTCAATCTGCCTTCTGAGTGGAAATGTTTACCACAAATTGAGCAGGCCAAATGTCTTCTTCAGTGCGCATTCTTGTATGCTTTATAATTTTCTTTCAAGAAAATCTTTCACCGCAAGCCGAGCCGGCAAAAAAGGGTTTTCTCCGGCGCGTGTGCTTTCAACAATCACTTGCTATGAAAGGTTTTGTCGCAGTGAGAACATCTCGCACGTTTGCTGTCAGTGTGGCATGTCGTATCACCTGTAGAATGTTCATCCGCATCATTGTCAGAAGAGTGCGACGTTATGTCGTCACTATCCGAGAGCGGAGCTAAGAGGCCGTCGACTTGGGGTCCGGCGCAGCGGGCTCCGTTAACCTCTTCGCTCTTCACAGTGACAGCAGGCGATGGAAACTTTGTGATTTCATCCTCGTGCTCTTTCACGTGGGGCAGCTCTTGCGCATCTTCCTCTTTGATGTGGGGGGGCTTTGGCTCCTGCCGCTCAGGACCAAGATCTGCAGAGGACAAAAAGACAATAAACACATGGCAGGCTTTGCTCAAGTTGTGACTTTGATGATGTGCATCATCATTACACGTGTTTGGCACTATTTACGATAGCTTTCATCAGTGGAATTTGTCTTCGGTAGTTGGAGCCGCTCTCGTACTTCAGCAAACGATCCACAAAATCTACATTTCGGATGCAAAACGTCAAGCACGGAGAGTCTTTGCGCAACGCGAGGGTACGTATCAATGTTTGCAGCTTTGCTAGCAGAGACTCCGACTCCTTTGAGGGCTCGCCGTCGGTCAAACTTTTGTATTTGTTCCTCATGTCTGATGATGATGTGGCAATTCAGATTGTAGTCCTCGAACACAGCTACCAGTGTTCCACAAACTAAGCACACGGCTTCACCTTGGACGCTACCGTCGGTATCAACTTTTCTTTCTTTAGCACCGGCTGACCTTTTTATGGGATAGTCAGCAGGCAAGTGCTCGCTGCACCACCTGTTGCCGCCCGCGGGCGGCGCATGCGGACACGTTCGGCAAAAGCAACACGCAGAATAAATAATTGTCTGTCACAGCCATTTTGAAATTGAATTTGTCGAACTGAATCTGAAATGATCAAGCTAAATGTGGAAATGTATCATTTGAATTTTCATTGCGGATAAAAAAAAGAATTCGTACATTCACTTTCAAGTTTATTGGACTTCAGTTCCGAACGAATACGTTCCATTTCAAACCATACTGTGCGGCTTTTAAATGCAGCGTTTCAAACGAAACAATCCAAATTCAACGGATGTTTTCCCAATTCAGTTTTTGAATGCAACTGCTCAAGTGCAGAAATTCAAATTCATATTTCAACCCATACCGTGAGCCTAAATCTACACTACTGACATGCATATAAGAAACCTTCACACTTTGTAATATTTCTTACAATGAGACTTATAACAATAAAGATACACGGTCCACATTTTTCAAGAGCGCCTAAGGACTATTTGCTCTGAGTTCGGCGCTTGTATCCCAATTTGGAAGAGTGTTTCGGTGAACAGTTGCACATACGTGACTTATCTGTGCCAATAGGGACGGAAACAAGAGTAACACGTGACCCAACCTGCTGCGTGTGACGAGTTTGGCGGTTGCAGCTTGCAATCGGCGCCCAGTCGTTGCCGTTCGCTCACTTTCGTCCGACAAATTTCATCCGCGCACTCTTCGTCCTTCACGCTTTTTTCACACATTTCTGTCTGCTGAGCGACGCGTCGCTTACAACGGCGTCACTTTGTTGGCTTCGAGCAAGCTAAGCTAAGCTAAACTGAGCTAAGCTAAACTTCCGCTCGCTTGAGAAGCTTGAACGTCCGCACGCGAAGATTTAACAAGTGCTTGCTTTTTCCCCGGCAAGCAAGTAGTCGTGGACGTCCGGTGTCGAGGCTTCTGAGCGTTGCGTTCAAGTACTGATTCGGGGAGAAAGATGCAACGAAGCGACGCGTTCGCGCGTGCTCACGTACGGCACTGCCGTAAAGCTGAAGCGGAAGTTGTCGCGATGTCTCGCACCAGCTTGTGCAATTAACGACGTCACTGCGCGCGCGGATTTTCGACAACAAATCGAGACATTAACTAATCAATAGGAGGCGGGGGCGCATGCGGGTCTTTGGACGGGGCGTGTTGTCACGTGACAGCGGAACTCGGAAGATTTGATTCGATCTTGACGAACGTGGAACAATGTCTTCTTTTGTGGGCATTTTCTAAAAATGGAACCGTCGTTCGTGATATTGAACAGCGGGGCGCTGTGACGTCACACGTCGTTATTTTCAACTCCTTCCACATTTGCCGCGAAGTTCCGCGTGAATTGCAACAGTGCCCCATTCAGAGCACGAACGACGTTGCGAACGAGACGCAATCAAGTCGTTATTTCTCTTCTCTCTTCTTCTCGTCGTAAAAAAACAAAAAGAGATGCTTGATTTTCATGGTCTCACCCATTTCAAATCAAATCGCACAGCCAGGGAACTATTTTGTGTTGCTTGGTAGTGAATGGTTGACCATTCCAAGTGTTTTATTCAAATGTATTAAGCTCTTTTGCTCATTTCACAAGAGTTCTGTTTCAGATATGTCTTCTCCTAATTGGATATATTTTGATCTTTTACCTTCTGACCGTTTTTTTCCCCGTTTCTCTTATTTTTTGGGTGTATTTCTTAGTATGTTTTCACATTTCTCACTCTTCCCCCACCACCCCTCTCCTTCATGCACATATATTCGGTTTTACTTCGGCTAATCTGCATTCCTCTGCTTTCCAGCGCATGCCTCCACCTTTCTAACCCACCCGCAGGTCACAATGTCATCTGCAAACATCACGGTCCACGGGGATTCCAGTCTAACCTCATCTGCATCACCACTGCAAACAGGAAGGGGCTCAGGGGCGGATCCCTGATGCAGTCCCACCTCCACCTTCAATTCGTCTGTCACACCTCCCAGCACACCTCACCGCTGTTCTGCTGCCCTCGTACATGTCCTGTACCATTCGAACATACTTGCCTGCCACTCCGGACCCCCGCATACAGTACCACAGTTCCTCTCCGGGTACTCTGTCATAGGCTTTCTCCAGATCTCCAAAGACACAATGTAGCTCCTTCTGACCTTCTCTGTACTTTTCCATCAACATCCTGTCCTCTGCTTATTTTCAGACACATCTATTACTTCTGCGCCATAGCGCTACATTTATATCACCACCTCAAACCCTCAAATTGCTGTTCCCTCTGATTCCACAGCTGTGTTTTTGGACTGAAATCTCCCCAGCGGGTGTCCCAAGCTTTCAAAGTCCGTACTGTAATCCTCACCATGGCTAGCAGAAGCCGCTTTGCTGCGTGACAGGAAGTGGAAACCTCTCGACGCCACTCCTCTTGTGTCCTGCGGACGTCAGCGAAGAGGATCTTCGCCGTGAGCATCAGGAGCTCGAGTCCCCTCATGTTGAAGAGGAAAAGGAGGATATCACCACGTTTCCATTGACTGTCATTGTGAAGAGCGAAGAAGGCGACGGAGACTACTGCGGAGGATCACAAGCAGATGGCCGCTCAGCTCCACTCTTAGATGGTGATGATATCACTTCACTTCTCTGATGATGATGACGAACACAACACATTGTTCTGTGAAGCAAAACTCTTCCACAAGTCATCGTTGAAAATGAAATTTGACTTTGCCAAAGCACGTTCTTGTCTTCTTGTGTCCTGCAGACATCAGTCAAGAATATCTTCGTCCTGAGCGACAGAGGCCAGACGCCCCACACGTGAAGGAGGAAGCGCAGGACGCTGATATCGCCAACGTTCCTTCGACTGTCAGTGTGAAGAGTGAAGACCATGACGAAAAAAAAAAAGGTGATGGAGGATCCCCAAACTGATAGCGTCTTAGCTCCACTATCAGAGAGTGATGACATGTCACATGCTCCGGATGATGATGATGATGACCACCAGCACACACTAAAGGTGATGTGATGTGTCACGCTAGCAACAACCGCGTGAAATGTTCTCAGTGTGACAAAAACCTTTTACAACAAGTCAACGTGGAAAAGACACACAAGAACACACGCGGGAGAAAAACCTTTTGCCTGCTCAGTTTGTGAGCAAAGGTTCGCTTCGAAAGACACATTTAACAGGAACACATGCATGTACATTCCTACACATGCGATGTAGGAATTTACAGTCTCCTCCAAAAGTATTGCAAGGGCAAGGGCAACTCCTTTGTTTCTGTGGCAAATGCAGTTTTCCCAAAGCCCAAAACAAACAAGCACCATCTCACGTTCAAGCAATCCATCACCCATCGGTCACATGGCCCAATACTTTTGCTCACTTGAACTTTAGGAACTTTTGTCGTCTGCCGTACTGCCCATAGAAGTTGTTATTATTGATATTATAAAAGATACTTTCTTCTCGTTATACAAGACTGACCGACGTTAATCTTTTGGTGATGAGCACCAAACATACATTGTGGAATTATGGCCAAAAGGCTAAGCTTGGTTTCCTCTGACCATAACAGATCCGATCAAATGGGTCTGTTTAAGATGAAATCTAAAAATAAGAGTATTTCAAACCAGGATGTGATCCTGATCCGAGTAAGATTGGGATATGATAGATTTGCTGATCCGATCCTACCGAGAATCCCGATCAAATACTGTTTTTGGGTACTTCAAGATTCCAAGATGGAGTTTAGGATAGTTTTTGATGCTAAAGATCACGAATATCCCGATCCTACTGGAAAGGTGGATTAAGCAAGGTTTCCAGATGGATATCGAAAGGTGATATGACACCGAATGCGTACGGCCTACGAAAACACTGACCGCCGTTTTCAATTTGAATTTCTTCCAGTTTTCCTGGGGAACAACCCTGGAATGCCAGCGTACCAATATGAGTTTGAAGGTGACTGCTTAATTACGAACACAGTCACATCCTCAGCTACAAGAGGGTGTGCACACTTGTGCAACAACATTGCATTCGTTGTTTATTATGAAAATACTTATTTTTTTTTGGACATTTGAACACGGGTGTGTAGACTTTTATATCCACTGGAGGACAGGTGTCAAACCCAAGGCCCGGGGGCCAGATCCGGCCCGCCACATGATTTTATTTTGCCTTTTTTTTCAAAGGCAAAATCATGTGTGTCACCTTCCATGACTCTTGTTCAAATCTGTACCAAAATTTCAAATTGTCATACATCAATAATGATAACGTTGAGACATTGTCAGCATTTTTGTGTTACCAAACATTAATAATACCCTTGATTTCTGATTCCGAAACTAGTTCGTACATTTTGTGTGTGAATATGATGAGGCGATGAAAGATTTTTATGCTTTCACAGTCATAACGGCCCTCTGAGGGAAACCGTAACGACGGTGTGCCCAGCGACAAAAATGAGTTTGAAACCCCTTCACCTCCTTTGCAATAGTTTGATAATTGACTGTGTTGTGATTGTGTTAACAGAAATAAATACACGAGTTAAATGTATATTACTGTTTCTTCTGAATTGTGTGAAACAGTTTGGCGATGTGTGCCCCTTTTTTTTTTTTTTTTTTTGGCAGAAAACAACTTAAAATAAGTCAACAATTAAAGTAAATCAAGTTGCGTTATAAGATACAAAAAAAAAACACCATGATAATTTAAAATAGCCCGTGCACGATACAACAACAACAAAAATAAAAACAATTTTTAAAAAAAACATCGGAACTTATGACAAATCATACCGTGAAATCGGTTGAAACGTAATAAAACAATAAAAACATAGCGTGACTTTAGAATTCCAGCAAGCTTTCCGCCAAGTACTTCCGGGTCATCTCGCTCGGATTGGAACGGAAAGGAAAATTCCCAAACCAAAAAAAAAAAACACCCGAGGATCCGAAGAGGCCCCCCTGTGCACGGTGGACGGAAACGCACGAGCTTCATGAAAGAATTCTTTCGGGATTAGAAGCGTACCCACCGAAGCTTGACTGCAGCGCGTCCATCTCCACTTTTACCGGACGAAAATGCCCCGCGTTCGTTTTTCGCGTCCGGATCAACGTTGCCGCTTCTCGATCTTAGCTTAGCTCATTTTAGCCGGCTAGCCGCGAAGAGCAGAAAGGCGTTCGGATCCATCTGTGAGCGTAAAGTGTTGTGGCCGTCGTGCGCAAATGTGTGCGAAACGTGTGAAAGAAGAAGACTACGAGGAGGACATTTCTCGGCCGAAAGAGGAGCGGGAGCGACAACGCCAACTAAACAGTCGTTCACAGCCTCGAGATGTGTTCCAACAAGCAGGTTTGTTTTTATTTTTTTAACAATATACTTGGGTTGTTTCGTCGTAACCATGAAGAAATATTTTCACAAGACCCTTTTTTTTTTTTTTTTTTTTTAAATACGCATTTTGTCATGTCCTTTTGGACTTTGATCGGAAATGTTTTTTTTTTTTTTTTTTTTTCAAAAAAACAACTTTATTTCAGTAACAAACGGGGGTCACATCAACGTACACGAGCAAATCCGTGCATCGCATTTACAGTTTACATAAGGTGGAGCTTACACAAGTATATTCAACTGTTCACAAATAATTACAGGCTTAATAGCTTTTTGATTATGAGAGGATTGAATAGAAATGATGATTCCTTACGAGCAAATTTACATACATGAATGTGAAATTTTACCATCAGTATAATGAGGTTATTTTGTTGGATTTCACGTTATTATACTTACAATCAGTGAGCCCAAATATAATATATAACTTAAAAGCTCCAATAACTCCAATATAACTTAACAATAATAACTTAACAATACGAACAATAACTCCAATATAACTTAAAAGATTGATCAATATTGAGAGCAATAAAGTCACAGCTCTCAGTCCAGTGCCAAAATACATCCAAAATAAAAACTGTTTCAACATGTACAGAGCAAAAAAGTATATTTAACATGAACTATTTTGTATCTTTTAACAATATGATCAGTAGATGGATAGAAGTTATGAATCATTTTGAATGAGATTTCTTGAACTTTATTGGTAAGAGAGCCAGATTTATTTCCAGTCAATCAGGTCCATATATTTCTTCCAGGAAGATGCCACATATGGAACTGTAATGATATCCCTTTCCAACCAGAGTCGAATTACTTTGTACTCCTCATAAGAACACAGAAGAGCGTCCCTGTTGAATAGTTGAGCCACATGTTATTATTAAACCACTCCTCAATAAAAAGGGATTTGTGTTTGAAACAAAATGTCCTTGTTGCCACATGTGCAATTCCAATGAAGTTGGGACGTTGTGTTCAACATAAATAAAAACCAAATACAATGATTTGCAAATCATGTTCAACCTATATTTCATTGAATACGCTACAAAGGCGAGATATAAAATGTTCAAACTGATAAAACTTTATTGTTTTGAGCAAATAATCATGAACTTAGAATTTGATGGCTGCAACACGTTCCAAAAAGGCTGCGACAGGTGGCAAAAAAGACGGAGAAAGTGGAGGAAGGCTCACCAAACACGTGTTTGGAACATCCCACAGGTGAACAGGCTAACTGGGAACAGGTGGGTGCCATGATTGGGTGGAGAAGGAGCTTCCCTGAATTGCGCAGTCGTTCACAAGCAAAGATGGGGCGAGGTTCACCTCTTTGTGAACAAGTGCGGGAGAAAATAGTCCAACAGTTTAAGGACAATGTTCCTCAACGGACAATTGCAAGCAATTGAGGGATTTCATCATCTACGGTCCGTAATATCATCGAAAGGTTCAGAGAATCTGGACAAATCACTGCAAGGCCCAAAACCGACATTGAATACCCGTGACCTTCGATCCCTCAGGCGGCACTGCATCAAAAGCCGACATCGATGTGTAAAGGATATCGCCGCGTGGGCTCAGGAACACTTCAGAAAACCAATGTCAGTAAATACAGTTGGGCGCTACACCCGGAAGTGCCACTTGAAACTCTACTATGCAAAGCAAAAGCCACCCAGAAACGCCGCCGGCTTCTCTGGGCCCGAGCTCCTCTAAGAGGGACCGACGCAAAGTGGAAAAGTGTTCTGTGGTCCGACGAGTCCGCATTTCAAATTGTTTTTGGAATTTGTGGACGTCGTGTCCTCCGGGCCAAAGAGGAAAAGAACCATCCGTACTGTTACGGACGTGAAGTTCAAAAGCCAGCATCTGTGATGGTATGGGGCTGTGTTAGTGCCAATGGCATGGGTAACTTACACATCTGTGAAGGCGCCGTTCATGCTGAAAGGTACATACAGGTTTTGGAGAAACATATGCTGCCATCCAAGCAACGGCTTTCATGGACGCCCCTGCTTATTTCAGCAGGACAATACAAACCACATTCTGCACGTGTTACAACAGCGTGGCTTCGTCGTAAAAGAGTGCGGGTACTAGACCGGCCTGCCTGCAGTCCAGACCTGTCTCCCATTGAAAATGGGCGGCGCATTATGAAGCGTAAAATACGACAACAAGCCCCGGACTGTTGAACGGCTGAAGCTGTACATCGAGCGAGAATGGGAAGGTGAAGTAACACAGCGGTAAACATGGCACCGTCCCAGCTTTTTGGGAACGTTTTGCAGCCACAAAATTCGAAGTTCATGATTATTTGCTAAAAACAATCAAGTTGATCATGGTTCTTTGTAGTGTGCTCAATTAAATATAGGTTGAACATGATTTGCAAATCAAATGCAATTCTGTTTTTATTTATGCTAAACATAAATAAGAACAGAATACAATGATTTGGAATTGAGGTTGTAGACAACATCAAAGTCACAACATGAGACTTGCCTGGGCAAAGCTTGACTTTAGCAAACCATGTTTTCATCTTTTTGTGTCCCGCAGACGTCAGTGAAGAAGATCTTCATTCTGAGAAGCAGCAGCCAGAAAACTCTCACCTTAAAGAAGAGGAGGAGCCAGATTTACCTGACATTAAAAAAGAAGGAAAGCCAGAGCCCTCATACATTAAAGATGAAGAGCAAGAGGATGAAATCAGCAAGTTTCCATTTACTGGTGTCACTTTGAAGAGTGAAGAGCACAGTGGCGGATCCCGATCGCACGACCTCTTAGCTCCACTATCAGATAGTGACGACGTAACGTCACACTCTTCTAATGATGATGATGATGATGATGATTACAATCATGGTGGTGATGATGACAAACACTCGAAAGGTGATATGAAATGTCACACTAATAACAAATGTATGCAGTGTACTCATTGCGACAGAACGTTTTACAACAAGTCGTCGTTGATAAGACACACCAGATCACACACTGGAGAAAAACCTTTTGCCTGTTCTGTTTGTGGTAAAAGATTCTCGATCGCGGGAAATTTAACAAAACACACACGAACACACACTGGTGAAAAACCTCTTGCCTGCTCAGTTTGTGGTAAAAGATTTTTTCAGAAGGCAGATTTAACAATACACACAAGAATACATACTGGAGAAAAACCTTTTGCCTGCTCAGTTTGTGGTAAACGATTCACCGGGAAGCAAAATTTAACAAGGCACACAAGAACACACACTGGAGAGAAACCATTTGCGTGCTCTGTTTGTGGTCAAAGATTCTCCATAAAGGCAAATTTAAAAACGCACACAAGAACACACACTGGTGAAAAAGCTTTTGCTTGTTCAGTTTGTGGTAAAGGATTCACTAAAAAGGTCCATTTTACAAGACACACAAAAACACACAGCGGAGAGAAACCTTTTGCGTGCTCACTCTGTTGCCAAAGATTCTCTTTCAAGGCAGATTTAAAAATGCACACAAGAACACATTCAGGAGAAAAACATTTTGCCTGCTCAGTTTGTGGGAAAAAATTCTCTCGAAAGGCACATTTAAAAACTCACACAAGAACACACACTGGAGAAAAAACTTTTGCCTGCTCAATTTGTGGTCAGAGTTTCTCCCTCAAGGCAAATTTAAAAAGGCACACAAAATTACACAGTGGTGAAAAACCCTTTGCCTGCTCAGTTTGTGGTCAAAGGTTCTCTGTAAATGCAAATTTAATAAGGCACACAAGAACGCACACTGCAGAAAAAACCTTTGCCTGTTCAGTTTGTGGTCAAAGATTCTTTGCACAGGAACATTTGACAAAGCACACAAGAGCACACACTGGAGAAAAACTTCTTGCCTGCTCAGTTTGTGGTAAAAAATTTATTCAGAAGGGAGATTTAACCAGGCACACAAGGACACACACGGGAGAAAAACCCTTTACCTGCTCAGTTTGTGGGAAAAGATTTGCTAAAAAGACAAATTTAACAACACACATGAGAACGCACACTGGAGAGAAACCTTTTGTGTGCTCGGCTTGTGGTAAAAGATTCACTGTCAAGACTCATTTAACAAGACACACACGAACACACACTGGTGAAAAACCTTTTGCCTGCTCAGTTTGTGGCCAAAGATTCTCTGTCAAGGCAAGTTTGAAAAGGCACACAAGAACACACACCGGAGGAAAACTTTTGCCTGCTCAGGTTGCGGTCGAAGATTCTCTGCGCAGGGGCGTGAAATAATCATAAAATAATACTGGGTAAACTAACAATAACTAACCATTCAGTTGCCGTGTGTGTAATTAAAAAAGAAAAGAAAATGGAAGTCGAGTATGAAGAGAAGCTGTCGATGAAGCTGCCCAATAAACTGAAGAAACTGAGGCTGTGTTGCTCATCACTGACTCATCCCTTCCTCCCGAATCACTACACAGCGGGACCTCGGGTTTATACATGACCTGGTTTACTAACAAGTAAACTAACTGTGTACTAAATTCTCTCAGAAAGATTGCTTCGTCTCCAACCGCGACCAAACACGAGAGTGGCCGTAACATTAGTGATGCTTCAACTACTACTGCCCTGTCTGTACCTTTTACCCACTCCTCAAAACTTCCTGTTATATTTTTAATGTGCATATATTCTTGATATGATGCTAGAGTTTAAATATGAATTCATAAATTATTTTAAATATAAGGGTAAGCGGTAAAGAAAATGGATGGATATTAAATATACCTGAGTATAATTGAATTAATAATTCTTACTGTATTATAGTCTCATGGATAATGTGTTTTCCGAGGCATTCCTGGACAAAGCAGCGGCAGCAGCGCCCTTCCGCATCACGTGACCGACGTCACTCAAGCCCACTCAATGCACCTAAAAGGAATTGGTCACCTGATTGGTCAATTTATGTCTGTTGGCGTTTGAAACGCCCCAGGAGTCGCTGTGATTGGTGCATTTTCGTCCAGGTGACGCCACGGAAGCCATGCTAGGCGCCGCGGTGGATGCTAATTAGCAGCGCGAGGGTGAAGTGAATTGGATTGACGATGTTTTGGCAGCTCACACTCCTTCCCTGCCTTAGATTTGACATTCCACGTCCCTTGAGCCAGCTTCTGTAGCCGGGGATCGGATCGCCGAGGTCCCCGCCTTCGGCCACCGCCCAGCTCGCACTGCACTGTCTTCTTTTTTTTTTTTTGACAATTGTGCAAAAAGATGCAGAGTCCTCTAGCACTTTGAGTGACTAATATTGCAATAGTCCGGTGCAATGACCATTGTGCAAAGGGCGCCGAGACTTCACGGAGTGGATGCGGTTTAAAGTGACGAGTAGTGCGATCATCTGGGACAATCTTTCCTCAATCAGTGTGCAAATGGAGCAGATGCTACTCTGGCACGAGTGGCCAGTATATGCAAACAGTGCAGCATGGCGAGACGAGAGTGAGTGCACGAGTAATACATAATTGGCCCCACGGAAATGTGACAACGAACTCAAGTCAAAAAAATTGCCAGCATGTTGTAATGGAATTCTAGGTCAGGTGTTAAAAGAAGTTGATCGCAAGAGGGAAGAAGCTGTTGGAATGTCTACGAGTTCTAGTTTGCATTGATCGGTGACCGGGGTGCGGAGGGTCCGAGAGGATTTTGCACGCTCTTGTCTTAGTTCTGGCAGCGTGCAAGTCCTCAATGGTGGGTAGGGGGGTACCGACAATCCTTTCAGCAGTTTGGATTGTCCGTCGCAGTCGGAGTTTGTCCTTTTTTGTAGCAGCACCGAACCAGACTGTGATGGAAGAACACAGGACCGATTCGATGACCGCTGTGTAGAACCGCCTCAGCAGCTCCCGTGGCAGGCCGTGCTTCCTCAGAAGCCGCAGGAACTACATCCTCCGCTGGGCCTTTTTGAGGACGGAGTTGATGTTGGTCGCCCACTTCAGGTCCTGAGAGATTGTGATTTCCAGGAACTCGAAGGTCTCGACGGTTGACACAAGGCAACGTGAGGGGCAGCTGTGGCGAAGGATGCCTCCTGAAGTCCACGATCATCTCTACCGTCTCGAGCGTGATCAGCTCCAGGTTGCGTCGGCCGCACCGCAGCTCCGGCCGCTCCGGTTCCTGTCGATATGCAGACTGGTCACCGTCCTCGATGAGGCCGATGACAGTGGTGTCATCTGCAAACTTCAGGAGTTTGACAGTCGGGTGCGCTGAGGTGCAGTCGTTCGTGTAGAGAGAGAAAAGCAGCGGAGAGAGGACACAACCCCAGTGCTGATGCTGCGTGTGGATGAGGTGGCCTCCCCCAGCCTCACCTGCCGTGTCCTGCCCGTCAGAAAGCTGTCAAAGAAAGAAGCTGGAGAAGCTTGGATGAAAGGAGTTCAGGGATGATGGTGTTGAAGTCCACGAACAGGATCCTCGCGTAGGTCCCTGCACCGTCGAGGTGTTCTAGGATGAAGTGCAGTCCCATGTTGACTGCATCAGCCGCAGACCTGTAAAATGAATACATTAACAATAAAATACAGCAACATGGTACATAAGAATCAACAATAGATGTGTAGTTAAATTAAACCCATTATCATGACGAACCTAAAATATTGAATTTTGAGCCCAGACAAAAAAAAAAAAAAAAAAAAAAAGTAATACAAACTGAACCCAAGAACTGAAATACATTTCAAACTCATTTCAAAGTTTGAAATATACTCTCCTGTATTTCAAACTGAAATACAGGAGAGTAAATTGAATCCAAATGTTTGGTGTCGGTCCATTCCCGCAGGCAGTGTTTGAGGTGCGGCAGAGGTCAGCAGCCTCCGGTTCCCCCTCATCTCTCCCATAAGGTTCATCTGGAAATAGAAAGAAATCAAGAGTGTGCTCGTGCTACTGCTATTGCGATCTCAACAGCTGTTAACAGCTGTTAACAAGTCAATGAATAAATACACTTACCAGGTATGCCAGCTTTCTTCCTTGAAGATTTTCCAAGTCTGCGCAGAAAGGATTCTTGCTCGGTCCCGGTACTGATAACAATGTCGTGTCAAACAGCTCGGGGGGTCCACAGACCGCAACAACCACCTCCTCCATTTTTCTAATGCTCAACAACTTAGGTTACTTGAAGACTCGAAATTGCCCGTGGGTGTGAATTTGAGTGCGAATGGTTCTTTGTCAAATTGTGTGCCCTGCGATTGGCTGGCGACCAGTTCAGGGCGTACGCCGCCTCTCGCCCGCAGTTAGCTGGGATAGGCGAGCCGTCGAGAGGGTCAGGTTGCCCTAGAAGACGTTTTGCCTCGCTTCCAAGCAGGCCAAAGCAGAAAAATTGCGTTTGTCAGCCACAGCTTTTATGAATAAATAAATACATTTGACTGATGAGTCAACTATTTATTCCACAATATACAAACCCCTAAATAGTGATCAGGTAATAGGGACAGAGTCAGTGATTCCCAACACAGCCTCGGTTTCTTCAGTTCATTCTGCAGCTTCATTGATCACTCGCTCTTCTTCTCACCAGCACAATTAGGTTTCCTAACAACACACTTGACATCAAATCTTTTATCACACACCGAAGCTGAATGTTTCTCGGGCAGTGAATCGATTGCAACCGGACGGATCGATTCCTGCACACACGCTAGCGAGGGCGGTCCCTGCCTGAATGATGATGGTGTGAAAGCTAAACCCAACCATGTAAGTTAGAGGCACGCATCAACCACGAACGGTATCAATACTTCGGGTTGCGAAATGACGGCCGTAGAGAGGTGAATCCATAATGTGGACATATTGTCCTCAAAGAGTTGAGTCTGGATTTGAAGAGTTACATTCACAGGCATGCAACTGAAGGTTTTGTCAAAAGTCTGTGTTCTTGTGTGGGTTGTTGAACTTGTTTTTGTAGAAAATGTCTTCCTACAAACAGGAGTAGGAGTAGGAGTAGGGCTACTCCCCAGTGTGTGTTTTCATGTGTTTATCCAATTCGGAATGATCAATGAAGCTCTGGCTGCAAAGTGAGCAGGCAACATGTTTTTCTCCAGCATGTCTTCCAGTGTGCCTTGTTAAATTTGTTTTGGAAGAAAATGTTTTCCTGCAGACTGAGCAGGCAAAATTTGTCTCCCCAGTGTGGGTTCTTTGGTGTGTTCTTAAATCTCCCCGTCTAGAAAATCGTATACCACAAACTGAGCAGGCAAAAGGTTTCTCTCGGCCATGCGTCCGTGTGTGCCTTTTTAAATTTGTCTTAATAGAGAATGTTTTCCCACAGATTGAGCAAGCAAATGGTTTTTCCCCAGTGTGGGTTCTTTTGTGTATTCTTAAATCTCCCTTTCTAGAGAATCTTTGACCACAAACTGAGCAGGCAAAAGGTTTCTCCCCAGTGTGTGTTCTTTTGTGAATTCTCAAATCTCCCTTCCTGGAGAACCTTAGACTACAAACTAAGCAGGTAAAGGGTGGTTCTTTGTCAAATTGTGTGCCCTGCGATTGGCTGGCGACCAGTTCAGGGCGTACGCCGCCTCTCGCCCGCAGTTAGCTGGGATAGGCGAGCCGTCGAGAGGGTCAGGTTGCCCTAGAAGACGTTTTGCCTCGCTTCCAAGCAGGCCAAAGCAGAAAAATTGCGTTTGTCAGCCACAGCTTTTATGAATAAATAAATACATTTGACTGATGAGTCAACTATTTATTCCACAATATACAAACCCCTAAATAGTGATCAGGTAATAGGGACAGAGTCAGTGATTCCCAACACAGCCTCGGTTTCTTCAGTTCATTCTGCAGCTTCATTGATCACTCGCTCTTCTTCTCACCAGCACAATTAGGTTTCCTAACAACACACTTGACATCAAATCTTTTATCACACACCGAAGCTGAATGTTTCTCGGGCAGTGAATCGATTGCAACCGGACGGATCGATTCCTGCACACACGCTAGCGAGGGCGGTCCCTGCCTGAATGATGATGGTGTGAAAGCTAAACCCAACCATGTAAGTTAGAGGCACGCATCAACCACGAACGGTATCAATACTTCGGGTTGCGAAATGACGGCCGTAGAGAGGTGAATCCATAATGTGGACATATTGTCCTCAAAGAGTTGAGTCTGGATTTGAAGAGTTACATTCACAGGCATGCAACTGAAGGTTTTGTCAAAAGTCTGTGTTCTTGTGTGGGTTGTTGAACTTGTTTTTGTAGAAAATGTCTTCCTACAAACAGGAGTAGGAGTAGGAGTAGGGCTACTCCCCAGTGTGTGTTTTCATGTGTTTATCCAATTCGGAATGATCAATGAAGCTCTGGCTGCAAAGTGAGCAGGCAACATGTTTTTCTCCAGCATGTCTTCCAGTGTGCCTTGTTAAATTTGTTTTGGAAGAAAATGTTTTCCTGCAGACTGAGCAGGCAAAATTTGTCTCCCCAGTGTGGGTTCTTTGGTGTGTTCTTAAATCTCCCCGTCTAGAAAATCGTATACCACAAACTGAGCAGGCAAAAGGTTTCTCTCGGCCATGCGTCCGTGTGTGCCTTTTTAAATTTGTCTTAATAGAGAATGTTTTCCCACAGATTGAGCAAGCAAATGGTTTTTCCCCAGTGTGGGTTCTTTTGTGTATTCTTAAATCTCCCTTTCTAGAGAATCTTTGACCACAAACTGAGCAGGCAAAAGGTTTCTCCCCAGTGTGTGTTCTTTTGTGAATTCTCAAATCTCCCTTCCTGGAGAACCTTAGACTACAAACTAAGCAGGTAAAGGGTTTTTCTCCTGTATGGGTCCTTGTATGTGATGTTAAATTTGTCTTTTTAGAGAATCTTTTATCACAAACTGAGCAGGCAAAAGGTTTTTCTCCAGTGTGTGTTCTTGTGTGGGCTTTCAAAGTTGACTTGTTGCAAAACGTTTTGTCACACTGAGAGCAATTCACGCGTTTGCTGTCGGTGTCACATGCCATATCTTTCGAATGTTCACCATCGTGATCATCATCATCATGATGATCATCATCAGTGTCTAAAGACGTTACGTCTTCACTGTCTGTGAGTGGCGCCAAGAGGCCATCTGATAGGGATCCGCCGCAGTGGTCTCCATCGCCTTCTTCACTCTTCACAATGACAATCAACGGAAAGCTGGTGACATCCTCCTCCTGTGCTTCCTCTTTAATTTGAAGGGGCTCTGGCTCCTCTTCCTCTTTAATGTGGGGACGCTCTGGGTCCTGATGTTCCATCCTGGAGTTCCACTCCTGCTGCTCAGGATGAAGAGCTTCAGTGATTTCTGCAGGACATAGATAGACAAAAACGGTTTGATAAAGTTAAGCTTTGCTCAGTGAAACCATATTGTTTGTACATGTTTGGTGAGCCCCAGAAGGGAAGGAGAGGTCGCAGCCATTCAAATATTTACATCATAAACTAAAACACTCACTTTTAACCAACTCAAGATACATCTTATTTATCAAACTCAATTTTGAATTAAGTGGAAATTGAAAGTTTTGCAAGATGCTTGAATAGATCAGTAATTGGAAGTACTGAGGTGCCTTCACTTACATGACTCCGTTTACTCCCCAAAATTTGCAGATGATTCGAGCCGAGCATTGAGCGGTTCTTTTGGTGGCTGAAGCGGTTTTGCCTTGAATGGCTACTAGGCCACTACGGTTGTTCTACTAAGTTATATTTAAAGTTGAGTCGCGGTAGTCGCATAAATACTCAGTTTTGAAACCAATGAATAATCATTTCTATTCATCGTGATTTCAATATCAATCAAAATAATCGTAATTATTTCAAATTCTTCAGAACTTTAATTTTGACTATCATAGCTATGCAAATGACACACAGTTATATCTAGCAGTGTCTCCAGATGACTACAGTTCAATGGACGTGTTGTGTCACTGTCTACCATCTGAAGAACATATCCAGAGTGAAGGCTTGCATGTGTCAAGCAGACCAGGAGAAGCTCCTCCATGCTTTTATCTCAAGTAGACTTGACTATTGTAATGGTCTTCTGAGTGGACTCCCCAAAAAGAGCATTAAACAGCGGCAGCTCATTCAGAATGCTCCGGCTCGGGTTCTGTCCAGAACAAAGAGGTCAGAGCGTATGCCTCCAATTCTAAAGTCTTTACACTGGCTTCCAGTCAGCTTTGAGAATAGATTTTAAAGTTCTGCTACTGGTCTATAAATTAATAAACGGTTTAGGTCCTGAATACATGAATGAAATGCGAATGGGATATAAACCCAGTAGTCTGTCTGAGATGGACAGACTCGGGTCAAATAGTGGAGCGCACAGTCCAAAGCAAACACGGTGAATCAGCATTTCGCTATGATGCTGCATACAAATGGAAGACGTTGCCAACAGAAGTGACGTCAGTCGCAAGTGGGCATGTTTTGAAGTCCAGGTTCAAAACTCTTCTTCCCCCCCCCACCCACCCCCATGCTTTTTAAAGCATTTCCAATTTTAAATGATATTTCTTGCACTGTATGCTGTTTCAATTGTACTTTTTTTTCTCTTTGTTTTTAAATGGTTTGAATCATGGAAAGCTCAGTTGCCTTGTGTATGAAATGCGCTCTATAAATAAATTTGCTTTGCTTTGCTTCACCTTCTTTACACACAAAAAACTCCCATTCATTCCCAATGACACACAAACCAAAACTGATTCACATGGTTTCCATTCAGAATTCAAAATGTTTCAACTCATTCAATTCACCGTGGAAACAATATTCAACATTTCCAAAATTCCCACATACCAAATATTTCACACATTTCATCAAATTGTTCCTATTTTTCACCAACAAAATTCCTGTTACTTTTCACGCCATCCGTCGACCTTCTCTTTGCTCTTCCTCTCGCTCTCTCGCCTGGCAGCTCCATCCTCCTCCTCATCCTTCTACCAATATACTCACTAGTTCTCCTCTGGACGTGTCCAAACCATCCAAGTCCGCTCTCTCTAACTTTTGTCTCCAAAACATCGAACCTCGGCTGTCCCTCTGATGATGAGCTCGTTTCTAATTTGATCCAACATGGTCACTCCGAGAGCGAACCTCAACATCTTCATTTCTGCCACCTCCAGCTCTGCTTCCTGTCGTCTCTTCAGTGCCGCTGTCTCCAATCCGTCCGTCATGGCCGCCCTCACCTCTGTCTTCTAAACTTTGCCCTTCATCCGAGCAGAGAGTCTTCCGTCACACAACACACCCGACACCTTCCTCCACCCGTTCCGACCTGCTTGGACCTGTTTCTTCACTTCCTGACCACACTCACCGTTGCTCCGGACGGTTGACGCCAAGTATTTCAAGTCCTCCACCCTTGCTGTCTCTTCTCCCTACACCCCTCTCATTCATGCACATATATTCGGTCTTACTTCGGCTAATCTTCATTCCTCTTCTTTCCAGTGCATGCCTCCACCTTTCTAACTGTTCCTCCAGCTGCTTCCTGCTTTCACTGTAGATCACAATGTCATCTGCGAACATCACGGTCCACGGGGATTCCAGTCAAACCTCATCTGCCGGCCTATCCATCACCACTGCAAACAGGAAGGTGCTCAAGGCTGATCCCTGATGTTTCCAATCTCTATCCTTAATCACCCTAACCTGCTGCACATCCTTCCCATCTCTATCCCTCTGTCTGGCCAGCCTGTGTCGATCCTTTTCTCCTTCTTTAGTGTCCAACCTGCCATACATGTCATCATATGCCTCTTGTTTGGCCTTTGCCACCTCGACCTTTGCCCTGTGTCGCTTCTCAATATATTCCTTTCTCCTCTCCTCGCTCCTCTCCGTGTCCCACTTCTTCTTAGCTAACCTTTTTCCCTGGATGATTTCCTGTACTGTGAGGTTCCACCACCAAGTCTCCTTTTCTCCTATACAAGATACACCAAGTACTCTCCTGCCCGCCTCTCTGATCACCTTGGCTGCAGAGGTCCAGTCTTCTGGAAGCTCCTCCCGTCCACCGAGAGCCTGTCTCACCTCTTCCCGAAAAAAGCTGCACAACACTCGTCCTGTCTCAGCTTCCACCACGTGGTTCTCTTCTCTGCCTTTGTCTTCCTCATCTTCCCTCCCCACCGCCAGAGTCCTCTTACCCACCAGCGCCCTATGCTGTCTAGCCACTCTCTCCCCTCCCACTACCTTACAGTCGGTAACCTCCTTCAGATGACATCGTCTGCACAAGATGTAATCCGCCTGTGTGCTTCTACCTCCGCTCTTGCAGGTCACCCTATGTCTTCACTCCAGCCATTTCCTTCCTTTTTGCAAAGTCTACCACCATCTGTCCCTCCGAGTTCCTTTCCTGGATGCCGTACTTCCCCATCCCTTCTTCATCGCCCCCGTTTCCTTCACCAACACGTCCCTGACAATCTGCACCCATCACGACTCTCTCTCTCTCTCTCTCTCTCTCTGTGGGATGCGCAGAACTACTTCGTCTCGCTCCTTCCAGAATTTCTCTTTCCCCTCTCGGTCGCATCCTACCTGAGGGGCATCGCCGCGAATCGCATGAAACACAATAACACCCTCAAGTTCAAGTTTCAGCCTCATCACTCGATCCGATACTATTTTCACCTCCAAGACATTCTGAGCCAACTCTTCTTTTCAAATAACCCCTCGTCCATTTCTCTTCCCATCTCCACCACGGTCAAATCATTTCAACGCTGCCTTTCCACCTGCTCTCCTGGACACACAATTGATCAACCTTTCTCCTAATCATCGTGTCAACCAACTCCCGAGATTTTCCTGTCATAGTCCCAACATTCAGTTCTCGGCTCTGTGCTTTCCTCTTCTCTTTGTGCCGAAGAACCACCGAACTGTTCGAATAACTTGCAGCTATGAGGCACACTACATTCTTTCCAAGTCGCTCGGCCATCGCTGCACAGGAATATTGCGAAATGACGCTCGTTCGAAAACAAGTGAGAGGAGGAAGCGATCGAACCTCGTCGAGGCTGCGGCTCGAAAACGGCGTCCAGTAGTCGTCGTTCTCCTCTTTCGTTCCCCCTTGTGCGCTTCTGTCACACTTTTTGGACACGATCAACACAACACTTGACTCGCACAATTGCTCTCTCCTCGGCGATGCGTCTCTGCGTTAGCGGCTGGCGAGCTAAGCTAAGATACGATCAGCTAAGCTAGGCTAGGCTAGGCTAAGCTAGTCGTCGAAGCTTCAACGTGGGCCGAGACGAGTTGACGGGAAGATTTCATAAGTGATTTATGAGTCGGGAGTGACGACGGACGTTCCGTGTTCAGGCACGATTCGTTCACGGAGAATTAGTGCGCGAAAAGCGTGGAAAAAAAGAAACCGTACGCGGAAGTACAGCTGCAGCGGCGGTGCTACGGCAAAGCCACTTGGACAAACTTCTTGTAGTCCCTCTGACTTGCAATGGCCCCCGTTAGCTATATAAGCTCTTTTTTATTTGTGTACTCCGCTTAAAGTTTTTTTTTGTTTTGATAATCGAGTTCATTGTGACAGATGTTTTTGCAAGGTTATCTGTATTCTCTTTGTCTTTTATCCTGCCACGTGTCACCGGGAACCCTATTAAAACAATAATTTCCTGTCAATGTTGACGCTTGGAAGTGTCTGACGCAATAACCCAACTCTTGATGTCACTTTGTTGCCTAAAATGCTCGATCCCAATATGCTTCCTTTACAAAAATGAAGGAATATCTTACAAGCATTCCCTCCATTTCACCGAGTAACTTCACGCAGGCAAGTTCTGTCGAATGACTTTCTTCGATTTCTGCACAAGAAGACGCAGACCGCTCAAACTAAAAGCACACAATTATATTATTTTCATATTTTTATCGAGCGTAACGTAAACATTCACAGGACAGGGAGCAAAATGTAACTGACCCCCTTGGATTTAATAAGTGGTTGACCTTTGACCCTTTGGCAGCAGTACCGTATCGTTTTTCTGTTTGTTTTCATTTCCTCGCTTCGTCCTCAGTTTCCGCTGGATCCATCCGAATTAAAATCCGTGTCAAGAGTAATTATAGTTGAAATGATTCATTTTAGTTTCTGACGGGTTGAATGTCACGTTTGTTCGACTGAATAAAAAGCACCACCCCCGCACAAAGCCATCGAGGCATGGAAAAGCAATCACAGGTAACGTCGCCTCGAATAAAGATAATTCAGTTACAGCAGCAAATAGTGTGAATTGCAATTTTTGATGCTCCACGGGATTCTGCTACAGCAGTTGAAAAATTGCGGTGCCGAGTTTCGACCGCTGACCCCGAAGAAGAACGTGTCGACCAGTTGTCCGAGGAACGCACTTTTGAGGACCGGTTGTCTGTCCACCAGGCTGAAGCTATTGCTAGCATGGTTGACAGTAAACAGCTGTCAACAAGTAACAACTTCCTCGCTCACCATCCGCCAGGCTTGCTCTCGTTTTCGTATCTGTCGCAAGCGGTATCGTAGAGTTCCGGGTGCCCATGTGCGGAGACGATCATTTGATTTTCCAGGACGTTGTTTATATTCCTAGACTATCGCCGTCTAGAGTTCTCCTACCCACAGTGGATAAGTTCCGATGTGGGTCAAGGAAGATCAGCAAATACATGATCATTTAATTTATGTAGTTCACAATATAAATATCCCCGAGTTATTACACACAGACACACGCACACACAGCCTTAGTTTTGTCGGTTTATTCTGCAACTTCACTGACCGCTGCTCTTCTCGTCTGTACATTTGTCTGCGAACCAAACAGTTTTCATACAATCATTTATCGTACGCTGCAAATGAATCATTCCCCTCCAGTGTGTGTTCGCGTGTGTCTTGTTAAATTTCTCTTGATAGAGAATCTTTGGCCGCACACTGAGCAGGCAAAAGGTTTTTCTCCAGTGTGCGTTCTTATGTGCGTTGTTAAATTTGCCTTTATAGAGAATCTTTGACCACAAACTGAACAAGCAAAAGGTTTTTCTCCGGTGTGTGTTCTTGTGTGCGCAATCAAATTTCCTTTCTGACTGAACGTTTTACCGCAAACTAAACAAGCAAAAGGTTTTCCACCACTGTGCGTTCTCTCATGCGCTATCAAAGAGTTTCCTTGAGTAAATCTTTTACCACAAACGGAGCACGCAAAAGGTTTCTCCCCAGTGTGTGTTCTCTGGTGTGTTCCTAAATCTCCCTTTCTCGAGAATCTTTTACTACAAACTGAGCAGGCAAAAGGTTTCTCTCCAGTGTGTGTTCTCGTGTGTCTTTTCAAGGAGGACTTGTAAAAAACTTTGTCGCACTGAGAACATTTCACTCGCTTTTTGTCAGTGTGAAGTGTCATATCATGAAGCGAGTGTTCCTCATCATCATCATCATCATCATCAGAGTGTGACGTTATGTCGTCACTATCTGATAGAGGCGGTAAGAGCCCGTCTGCTTGTGATTGTCCACTGTGGTCTCCGTCACCTTGTTCACTCTTCACAATAACACCAGTCAACTGAAACTTGGTGATGTCATCCTCCTGCTCCTCCTCTTTCATGTGTGGGGCCTCTGGCTCGTCTTCCTCTTTCATGTCGGGTGGCTCAGGACAAAGATCTCCGCCACGGACGTCTGCAGGACACGAGAAGACAAACATGTTTTGTTAAAGTCAAGCTTTGCTCAGTTGAGTCTCACGTTGGGACTTTGAAGTTGCATATTTTTGCTCTACATGTTTTAAGATATTTCAATTGGCTTTTAGCTTCAAATCATAAAATAAACGTGCTGTTTTATGAGGTCACCACACTCACGCGCGTGCGCAGTCATGAAACTTGTATGCTGAAAGACCAAAAAACGCAGCTTGTATCTGTCTCAGCAGTTTTTTGCAATCTTGCCATAAATCACATATAGATGTGCAGACCAAAAAATGTGCCACAGTGACAGAAAAAAACTAAAAGTTGAGTGTTTACTCGACGTGATAAACGGTGAAAACGCACGAACAGAAAAATGAGCGCTCTCGCAAAGAGCTGCTGTAGGCCACGACTCACACCCGGACGCTCACATGCTGACGAGCAGACTCCAGCTCCTGATGTCACCGATGCCACGCCCCTTAAGGTACAGCGCACACCCGACACACAAATAATTGAATTAAAAAAAAGTGATTCTTGGCGGATTTTCTGTCAGTGCAAAGAAACCAAAGAAGTTCGTCAAGAAAAAGGAGGCGAACAAACCTGCTCGGCTCAGCACAAAGTGAGCCTGCTGACGAAAAGCGGCCAGTCGTTGACGTTGTCGCTCGCTCCCCTCGCACTTTTCTTCTTTCACGCGTTTTGCACACATTTTCGCAGCACTTGCTAACAAGCGCGTCCCCTTTGCTAGCAGCTAGCCCAAAAAGCTAAGCTAAGCTAGGCTAGGCGAGGCCTCGACGCTTCAATGTGAAACGAGACGAGTTTATCCGGACTCGGAGATTTCACTCAAGATGGTTTAGTCCACTGGAGGAGCGACGGGCGAACTGTGTCGACGTTTCGGGTCGCTTCGTCCTAATTCGGAGCTGAACGCGGAAGAACAGCAACCCCGAGTGGCACTGCTTAGTACGGCAACGCCAATGGGACAAACTAGATCCGTGTTGTGGTGCGCGCGCGCGTGTGTGTGTCTTCCTAGACAAAGAATAAAAAGTGGTCGAGTATTGCTGCAGATACTTGTGTATATACGACTAGTGACGACGGGGGGAGTCTCCTCGTCATGTCGATTTTGGTGAGTCACTGAGAGTTATCATTTAAACACAACACGAGCGCTTGATCGACGACATTCGATGTATGCTGTGCCATCATTACCGCTAGATGGCAGCAAAGGCCAAGGCATGGTATCACGTTGAAGGGGACGGGAAGTGGAGTTATTTCGAAAATACACGTACAATATGTTAGAACCACGAGAGACTGTGAAAGCCATTCAAACTTTGGATCTGTGTGCTCTTGTTTTTTTTTTTTTTGCAATTTTGCCACTGATTGTGTCAGCCACTGGCGATTGTGTTTGTTCTGTTTTAGATTTCTAAATCTAGCTTGCTTTCCAAAAAATAAAATAAATAAATAAATCATTTTCTTTTCTATTTTTAATCCCTCGCACGTGTTTCTGTTTTATCATATTTTGTGTTTACAACTGTTTTTTTTTTTTTTTTTTTAATGCTTAATGGTCATCGTTTGTATTTTCACATTGCTATTGTTCACCAATGCATCTTCGTTCATAAATTAAAACTGCTCTGTACTATTTTTTTTATTTCACTCAGCCGAGCCAGGCGCCAGCACACATACAAAATGCACACTTGAACATTCACATCAAATGATCTTTATTGACCAGGCTGCTATAAAAAAACAAAAAAATATAGTTTCTATTTATTTGTACGGTTGCTAATGTAGAAAAGCTCCGGACTAGTAATCGTAGTTTTGCGGGGGGTCGCGGCCACGCTGGGGTCACAACGCGGCCTGCAGACCCACATGCTCCATTTTGTTTCGGTTTGAATAGATCCGTTCGATGCTCTGTCATCTGAGAGGCGTTTTGTTTGAAGATTAAAGTGCATTTATTTTTTTTCCCCAAACAGTGGTCGGTTTCATATCCCATCAGATGACCGCTTGGTGTGTTTTGTGTTGATGTTGTGGGCTCGTTTTCATGACGGAAGAATGGTGTGGAGTTGCTGCATCGGTGTACACTCAATACAGATGGTAGAAAGAGAAACACCTTTTCTCATGTTTGATCTTTTCTTATCTTCTTTATTGCAGCAGTAAGACAAGTGACCACGATGCCTTTGGAGGCATTCTGAGGCCTGATTAAGGGCAAAAAACAAAAAACAAAGATACAATATCGTACACACAATATGTGGCGCGCACGGAGCCGATTGATGTTCACACGGTGCGGGAGGGGGGAAAAAAAGCAAAACTGATCCCGATCCCGCGATTAGTCGAGCGTGCGCCGCGTGAAGGTGAGGCGGCGTCCCGGCGTCCGTCTGTTTCAAGCTACCGGGACGCCAACCTGACGGAAAAACAACCTCTTTCTTTCAATGTGTGACAACGTTGAGGCCCGTCATTTTCATCACCTCACCCATGAGAAAAAAAACATCCCGAAAATCACATTGTCTGATTTTCAAAGGATTTATGAGCAAATGATGGTGGACAAGAAGCAGTTGGTCACCTCCAAACGAGCAAGATTTGTGACGCTCACAGACCTGGAACTTCTTCTTTAAGAGGCTCCTCTGTCCTCCAATCGTTACCTGTAGTCTTGGCACCTGTTGGAACTCGTCATCAGTATAAAAGACACCTGTCCACCACCTCAAACAGTCCCACTCCAAACTCCACCATGGCCAAGACCAACGAGCTGTCAAAGGGCACCGGAAACAAAATTGTAGACCTGCACCAGGCTGGGAAGACTGAATCTGCAATAGGTAAGCAGCTCGGTGTGAAGAAATCAACCGCGGGAGCAATTATTAGAAAATGGAAGACACACAATCTCCCTCGATCTGGGGCTCCACGCAAGAGCTCACCCCGTGGGCTCAAAAACCATCGCAAGAACGGTGAGCAGAAATCCCAGAACCACACGCATTGTACTGTGAAACTGCAAATGAAAATCTGATCTCGCTCCTTTACTTCGTTGCTACTTTGATCATTGTGGCAATCACAAAGCTAATGCCGGTACATCATTCACCTGCAACTAATCCTAATTCCAGCAGGCGGCGAGTCTACTTTGAAGAGCTTGATGCTGTTGTCGTTCTCACTCTGCGTTTGCCAGGCGACCGGAAGTTTGCACGCCGCTGTACGTCAAACGCAGAAGTGCTGCGTGTGCACAGTTTCGGTTTTGAGTTCCTTCAGTTTTGTCTGCAGCTTCATTAACTGTTGCTCTTCTCCCCAGCGCACTTGTGTCTCTTAACCTCACGCTTAACATAAAATCTTTTATCGCACACAGTGCAATTGAATGGTTTCTCACCAGTGTGTGTTCTCGTGTGTGTTGTTAAATTTTTCTTCTCGGTAAATGTTTTACCACAAACGGAGCATGCAAAAGGTTTTTCCCCTGTGTGTATTCTTGTATGCATTGTTAAATCTCCCTTCTGAGTGAATCTTTTCCCACAAAATGAGCAGGCAAAAGGTTTTTCTCCAGTGTGTGTTCTCGTGTGTATTGTTAAATTAGTGTTTTTAGCGAATCTTTTCCCACAAACGAAGCAGGCAAAAGGTTTTTCTCCAGTGTGCGTTCTCGTGTGCATTGTTAAATTTGTCTTTAAAGAGAATCTTTTGCCACAAACTAAGCAGGCAAAAGGTTTTTCGCCCGTGTGTGTTCTTGTGTGTCTTATCAACAATGACTTTCTGTCAAAGGTTTTGTCACACTGAGAACATTTCACACGTTTTTTGTCAGTGTGACATGACATACCACCTTTTGAGTGTTCGCCATCATCAGTGTCCCGGGAATGGGCTGTTGCGTCATCGCTATCTGACAGCGGCGGTAAGAGGCCGTCTGCTTGTGGTCCTCCACAGCGCTCTGCGTCACCTCCTTCACTCTTCACGTTGACAGTCAATGGAAACGCGCTGATGTCCTCCTCCTGCTCCTCCTCTTTCACGCGCGGACGCTCCGGCTCCGGGCGCTCCATCCCGGAGCGCCAGTCCCGATACTCAAGACGACGATGTGCGTCGCAGACGTCTGCAGAACGCAAGAAAAGACACAAAGGCGCGCGGTTCCGTCAAGTCAAGATTTACTCAAGTCAACTCTCGTGTTGTGTGTTGTCCATGCATGCTTTTGGCAATGTTGACGCTATCCTGTATTGATCCCCAGAGGATTACAGCACTTAAATCAAGAGCCAGAGGATATACAAAGTCTACACACCCCTGTTCGAAATTCAGTTTTTTTGTGATATAAAAAAAATGGGACCTTTCAAAACGTTTTTTTTTTTCCACCAAACAACTCAACTGAAAGAAAAAACTATATTTTGAGAAAGCGGAAACGAAAATAAACAGCTGAGATAACGTGTTCTGTACTCGCAGCGTCCCGTCTGATCTCTCCTTTCTCCCGGCGTCCGTGTTCCAAAAACCCAGAAAACTCCAGCGCCTCTGATGTTTCACGATTAACGCGGTGTACCGGTGGTGCGGATTGAAGTTAGGAAGTTGTCGCTGAGACCAAGCCAAATTTCCATCTGGAAAAATAAAGCTCGCCCTAACTGTTCAGAATTAGCCAATCGCATTCAAGCTCATGTTCAATTTAAATTGCCTCTGATTAACCCCAAATAAAGTTCAGCTGTTTTCTGAGACTTTTTTTTGGTTTATTTTTGTGACAAACAGGTGTTTAGTCGATTATTTTTATTATTATTATTATTTTTTTGCCTTGTTTTGCAAGCTCAAATTTGAGTTTTGAGTTGGCTTCAGGTACAGCACCGCTCGAGTAAAGTGCAAAAAATGCTGCAGTTATGGGACTGGAATGCTCACATTTGAATAATGAGCAAACGAAAATGTGCTAGTTTGTTTGTTTGTTTTCCAGCGTACAAGGGCGGGCCCGTGAAAACAACGTAAAGTCGTAAATCACTGGCGTGCATATTACGTATATTACGTCGAACAAAATGATTGGTGTAAATATGTCAGTGATTTTTCACCCCAAAATAGGGAACGTTAAGAAGTGAACAAACCTGCTCTGCGATGCTTCTTGAAAACTCTTTTCTTCCACAAACTTCCTCCTCGTACTCTTCTTCTTTGGCACTTTTTTTTTGCACACGTTTTCACAAGATAATCGCACCACTTTACACTCGCGCTTGATCTCCGCCCAGCGACGTGTCGCTCGCTCTTTGTTAGCAGCTAGAAGGCTATGCTAAGCTAAGATAAGCTAACCCTCAAAAACGTCCGCGAGCACCGAGACGAGTTTATCCGGACACGAATGTTGATGTTGATGTTTTAGTCGAGTCAACTAGCGATGGGCTTACCGTATCGAGCCTTCCGTACGTTCACTAATAATTTAAGAATTATTAACTACACAAGGAAGCGCGTGTGCTGATGTTAAAGGGGGGGGGGGAACAAAAAAAAAAACTTACTGTTGTACGACAACGCCACTTGGACAAACTACGTGTGTGTCGCCATTTAGGGAATGTTTGTCTTAAAAACTTTTAACGTAGAAGTACGGGTATTCGTGTGTTTGTCATTTTTGTTGTGATGAATCACGAGACGTAATCGAAACACTCGAGACACGGACGCCGTCGGGCCCCATAAAAAATTTGGAGAAATGATAACCACCGAATTCGAAGTCAATCCTGGGACGCACATGAAGTTTGTCCAAGTGGAGCCGCCGTACTGCTTCCACCACAGCAGCGCAACGTTTTTTTTTTTTTTTTTTACGTGACGACAAAAGCTTCACTAAATAATTCTTTTTGAATAAGTACTGGACGTATTGCAGCCTCCATTTGACTAAAACAGTATCGTGTCCAGTTCAACTCGACTCGGTGCACGTCGAAGCCTTTCAGGATAGCTTAGCTTAGCTTAGCTTATTTTAGCTTAGCTTAGTTTAGCTTGCTAGCCGCTGACCAAGCGACGCCCACGCGAGCAAAGCGGCGATCAAGTGTGAGGGTAAAATGTTGTGATTATCGCGCGGGAAAAAAAATGTGTGCGAGAACGACACGTGACTACGCGGAGGAACTTTCTGGAAGGGAAACGGAGAAGGAGCCACTGGACGCTGTTTTGGGGCAACCTCGAGATGTGTCACGCGGAGGAGGTTTGGTCACTTTGGACTTTTGCCACTGATTCTTGCGAAGGGCTAGCAAGTTGACACGCACTGCTGAAATAATATATTTGTATTGCATACATATCATATTGATCATCATATTTATTATACCTTCTATCGCTGTCAACAGCTAGCACCCCAAAATGATGCTCCGTCGCTAATTTAATATGCTGAAAAAATTGTGACACAGACACAAATTAATGGAGAATTACTTTTGAAATCAGACGCCAGTAAAAACTGTTTGTTGAACGACAGTATGAATCATTTTTATTTTAAAAGGGGGGATTGGTGACAAAAAAATCCTCGCGGTATCTCAATATTTTAAAAAAAGTGAAGCCGAGAAACACAAAGTCGGTGCGCACTCTCGCGGGCCGCGTGTATTGACATGGCGGGCCGGAATCTGGCCCCCGGGGCCGCCACTTTGACACCTGCGATGCACAGGATCTGGGTACATTTCGTTTTGCTCGATTGACGTCAAATGCGCGTTTGTCTTCTTGTGTCCTCCAGACGTCAGCGAGGACGACGTACGTCGTGAGCATCGGGAGCCAGAAGAGGATGAGCACGAGCCACCCGACGTCAAAGAGGAAGCGGCGCCGGCGCCTCCTCACGTCAAAGAAGAAGAGCGCGAGGACGATATCGGCGAGGTTCCGTTCACCGGTCGCATTGTGAAGAGCGAAGAAGGTAACGGAGGCCGCCGCGGACGCAATCGGACGGCGTCTCAGCGCCGCGGTCAGAGGGCGCCGACGTAACATTTGCAAACTGAGCCAATGTTTCCCATTCAAATGAATGGAAACGCAAATGATTCGTTGATTTCACGGCCACCGCCGAAAACACGACATTGAAGTCACGACCTGAGACTTGATTTCACCAAACCGAACGTGTGTTTGTCTTCTCGTGTCCTGCAGACGTCAGTGAAGCATATCTTCATCCTGCGCGACAAGCGTTAGAGTCCCGTCCCGTGAAAGAGGAGGAGGAGTATGTTTTCACCGGGTTGCCATTAACTGGCGTCCATTTAAAGCATGAAGAAGACCAAGACAAAGGTCGAAGTGAAGAGACCAGAGGGGAGGAGCTTCCAAGCAGCAGCTCAAGTCAACGCATGACAACAGAAGGTGACCGAGACCGGTGGGGACGATCACGAGCAGACGGCCTCTTGGCTCCGCTCTCAGATAGCGACGACGCAATGTCGCACGCTCGTGACTCTCGTGATGACGACGACGACGGTGACGAACACTCCAAAGGTGATATGACACGCCGCAGTGACAACAAGCGCTGGGAATGTTCTCAGTGTGACAAAACCTTTGATGCCAAGTACACTTTGAAAGTACACTTGACAATGCACACGACAGACAAACGTTTTGTCTGCTCAGTTTGTGATAAAAGATTCGCCCAAAAAGCCGCTTTGACCACACACAAAAAGTCACACATGAGAGAGAAACGTTTCACTTGCTCAGTTTGCCTCTTGACTTTTCGGAAGCATTGCAATTTAAAAGCACACACAAGGACACACACAGGAGAAAAACCTTTTGCCTGCTCAGTTTGTGGTAAAAGATTCACTGAAAAAGGACACTTAAGGACACACTCAAGAACGCATACTGGCGAGAAACCTTTTGCCTGCTCAGTTTGCGGCCAAAGCTTTTCTGAAAGGGGAAGCTTAAGAAAACACGCAAGAACCCACAGTGGAGAAAAACCTTTTGCCTGCTCAGTTTGCGCTAAAACCTTCACCCAGAAGGGACATTTAAGACGGCATACAAGAACACACACTGGAGAGAAACCATTCAGTTGCAGCGTGTGTGACAAAAGATTCTGTAATAAGTATCAGGTTACGATACACAAGTGTGCTGGGGAGAATCGTAGTCATCAATGAAGCTTTAAAGAGGCAGTGGAGAAACTGACCGCGGTAAGCTGTAAAAGTGTACAAATGATCCTGAATAAAAGGAAAGTCTTCAAAATGTTCAGTGTCTTCATATCTTCATATCTTCTATTTCACAGCTTTACTCGAACTTTGCATCCACTCGACATGGGCGTGGCTATTCGGGTGCTGTGTGACATTGGTGGGGCCGTGTGTGAGTATCTGGGCGTGAGCTGTGGCCACTATAAGCTCCTGAACAAGTTTGCTGATTTAGTTTGTGTTTTGCGGTTTTGCTGGTGTACATTAAATGGCTGAAAAGGGCGTCGGCCCCTGTGGTTCTCCTATCCATACGTAAGGGTATTACAGTAATTATACTGTAAAAACCTATTTTTTTTTTTAAAAAAAGCAATAGTGTTAAGAAATGTAATATGGCAGGGGCACAAACGCTGAACAGCGATGTCATAGCAATGTACATTAGCGATACAGGGGAATCACACAGTCTCCCTGCTCAGGGCCTCTGTAGAGCAAAGTCCATCAGGAAGTCGAATCTGAGATTCAGGAGGAGGAGTATGGTTTTGGTCTTGGCCGCGGGGAGCCGGTGCTCGACACCCTCGGCAGGGTCCTCCGGGAGTATGGGGTCACAGAGCCCTTCGTATGGGCTGTTTGGTCCTTGTAGAACCGGTGTCAGAGTTTGGGCCGCATTGCCAGCAGTAGGGTTGAACTCCGCCAAGGCTGCCCTTCTTCACCAATTCTGTTACCTTCATGGACAGAATTTCTCGGCGCCGCTGAGGTGTTAAGGGGGTCCGGTTTGGTGGCCTCTGGCATAAATATGGCACAGCGGGGGGGGGGGGGGGGGGCAAAAGTGTGCGCCAGTGGCAGGTTAGACGAGTGTTGGTAGCTTGGTAAACAGGCGGCTCCTCTCATTCACTTTTCATCGCGGTCTCGCTTGGACACGTCTCTGTGCGGGAGAGGACCACGCGTAATCGCAGCGCTCCGTGCTCGCGTGGAGCCATGTCGCTGCCCTTGGCTGGCGCGACAACAGGCCACGTGAGCCGGGGGCCCTTATCAAATACACAACGGGCCGGTGATAACTGCCATGATCATTCGTGCGCCCCGGCCAGTTGGATACCTTCCAAAAATATATAACAATGATGATGATAGGAACGATCATTTTAACGTGTTCAATCCATTGGTTTCTGCGGTGATTCAGAGGGTTTGATGCTCACTGTTCACGTATCGATCAAATTCACGAAAAATGCGTAAGACCGACCGCGCCAAGATTTAGACGTGGTTTCAGCAGGCATAAGAGCGACTTTGTGCCACGGAATTATAACTGCCAGGCACCTCTTCAAGGGCACACCCTCGCTGCGCCGAAACGCAGAACTCGGCACAGACCGAACTGGCAAACGTGCGCGGGAAAACCAGGATACGCCAGCTTTTGCACCCTGCTGCAGATGCGGCGTCTACTAAAATATAACGTCTCCCAGCTGGCCCAGGAATGCCTCAGAATCCCCCTGGAACAACTGGACGAAGTGGCTGGGGAGAGGGAGAAGGATGGCTGGGTGGACGGTAATATTGGATATGTGGGTCTCATGCATCTAATGAGTGAATGTTTTCAACTTATACATTCTTAAAAATCCCATCCTGGAATCCGTCACCTTATCATGGTGGAGGGGTTTGTGTGTCCTAATGATCCTAGGAGCGAAGTTGTCTGGGGCTTCACGCCCCTGGCAGGGTCACACATGGCAAACAGGTCCTAGGTGAGTCGATCATCGCAGTTCGATGATCGACTTTGCGGTCGTGTCATCGGACTTGCGGCCGCATGTCTTGGACACTCGGGTGAAGAGAGGGGCGGAGCTGGCAACCGATCACCACCTGGTGGTGAGTTGGCTCCGACGGTGGGGGAAGATGCCGGTCCGACGTGGCAGGCCCAAACGAGGGTCTGCTGGGAACGTTTGGCGGAATCCCCTGTCAGAAGGAGTTTCAACTCCCACCTCCGACAGAACTTTGCTCATGTCCCGGGGGAGGCTGGGGACATCGAGTCCGAGTGGACCGTGTTCCGCGCCTCCATTGCCGAGGCGGCCGACCGGAGCTGTGGCCGTAAAGTGGTCGGTGCCTGTCGTGACGGCAATCCCCGAACCCGTTGGTGAGGGATGCCGTCGAGCTGAAGAAGGAGTCCTATCGGGCCTTTTTGGCCTGTGGGACTCCTGAGGCAGCTGATGGGTACCGGCTGGCCAAGCGGAATGCAGCTTTGGTGGTCGCTGAAGCAAAAACTCGGGCATGGGAGGAGTTCTGCGAGGCCATGGAGAAAGACTTCCGGACGGCTTCGAGGAAATTCTGGTCCACTATCCGGCGTCTCAGGAGAGGAAAGCAGTGCACCACCAACACTGTGTATATTGGAAATGGAGCGCTGCTGACCTCGACTCGGGCCGTTGTGAGCCGGTGGGGAGAATACTTCGAAGACCTTCTCAACTCCACAGACACGCCTTCCCATGGGGGAGCATAGTCTGGGTTCGCTGAGGCGGGCTCTCCTATCTCTGGGGTTGAGGTCACAGAGGTGGTTAAAAAGCTCCTCGGTGGCAAGGATGAGATTCACCCGGAGTTCCTAAAGGCTCTGGATGTTGTGGGTCTGTCCTGGTTGACACGTCTCTGCAACATCGCGTGGACATCGGGGATAGTGCCTTTGGATTGGCAGACTGGGGTGGTGGTCCCCCTTTTTAAGAAGGGGGACCGGAGGCTGTGTTCCAACTACAGGGTGATCACACTCCTCAGCCTTCCTGGTAAGGTCTATTCAGGGGTGCTGGAGAGGAGGGTCCGTCAGGAAGTCGAATCTTTTCGTCCTGGCCGTGGAACGGTGGACCGGCTCTACACCCTCGGCAGGGTCCTCGAGGGTGCGTGGGAGTTCGCCCAACCAGTCTACATGTTTTGTGGACTTGGCGTTTGACTGTGTCCCTCGGGGGGTCCTGTGGGTGGTGCTTCGGGAGTACGGGGTACCGAACCCTCTGATACGGGCTGTTCGGTCCTTGTACAACCGGAGTCAGAGTTTGGTCCGCATATCCGGCAGTAAGTCGGACTTGTTCCCGGTGAGGGTTGGACTCCGACAAGCCTGCCCTTGGTCACCGATTCTGTTCATAACTTTTATGGACAGAATTTCTAGGCGCAGCCGAGGCGGAGAGGGGGTCCGGTTTGGTGGCCTCAGTATTGCATCTCTGCTTTTTGCTGATGATGTGGTTCTGTTGGCTTCATCAAGCCGTGACCTCCAACTCTCACTGGAGCGGTTCACAGCACTGTGAAGGCTCTGGAATGAGAATCAGCACCTCCAAATCTGAGACTATGGTACTCAGTCGGAAAAGGGTGGCGTGCCCTCTCCGGGTCAGGGATGAGATCCTGCTCCAAGTTCAAGTATTTTGGGGTCTTGTTCACGAGTGAGGGAAGAACGGAACGGGAGATCGACAGGCGGATCGGTGCAGCAGCGTCTGCAGCGATGCGGACTTTGTATCGGTCCGTTGTGGTGAAGAAGGAGCGAAGTCGAAAGGCGAAGCTCTCGATTTACCGGTGGATCTACGTTCCTACCCTCACCTATGGTCACAAGCTATGGGTCGTGACCGAAAGAACGAGATCCCGGATACGAGCGGCCGAAATGAGTTTCCTCCGCAGGGTGTCCGGGCTCTCCCTTAGAGAGAGGGTGAGAAGCTCGGTCATCCGGGAGGATCTCCGAGTCGAGCCGTTACTCCTTCACATCGAGAGGAGCCAGACGAGGTGCCTTGGGCATCTGTTTCGGACGCCTCCCTGGTGAGGTATTCCGGGCACGTCCCAGGACACGCTGGAGAGACTACGTCGTTCGGCTGGCCTGGGAACGCCTCGGGATCCCCCCGCAAGAGCTGATGAGAGGGAAGTCTGGGCGTCCCTGCTAAAGCTACTGCCCCCGCGGCCCGACCTCGGATAAGCGGTAGAGAAACGGAAGGATGGACATTCTTAAAAATAACAGTTCTGGAGTGACACAGTTTTCACGCACATTGTAATATATATTTTGTATCGCAACCACACGCCAAACGATCGTAAAAAACAAAAACGTCTGAAAATCGCTTCAAATTGTTTCAAACGAAGATTGAGGCACAGCCTTAGTTTGTCCAAGTGGAGTTGCCGTAGTACGTCCGCGGCAGCTCTACTTCCGTAGACGTAACGTTTCCAGTTAGGCTTCGCTAAATAATTCTTTCAGAATGAGTAGTCAACAGACCGAAAACTCGACTGGGGACGTCCATCACTACTCTACTGGACTAAAACTTCATTCCTGTCTGCATAAACTCGTCTCGGTGCACGTTGGAGCTTCTCGAGCGAGCTAAGCTTAGCTTAGTTTAGCTTAGCTTGCTAGCCGCTAACAAAGAGACGCGCGATTGTTAGCGACACATGGCTGAGCAGAGATCAAGTGTGACTGAACAGTATTGCAGTCACCGTCTAAAAATGTGGGCAAAATGTGTGAAAGAAGAAGAGTACGAGGAGGACATTTGTCGAGCGGAAGAGACCGAACGTCACCTACTGGACGCCGTTTGCGAGCTGCAAGCTCGAGATTTGCTACAGAGAGCAGGTTTGTCCCCGGTGTCCCTGCGGTTATTTCCCGGTTTTCATTCGAATCACTGACGTGTACCTTGACATCAATAACTTTGTGGTATTTTGCGAATTTAATTCGTTCCGTGACAAAGCTCGTAAAACTCCAATTCCTCGGAATGTCCCCGTATTCAAATGAACTGCACACAAAAGCAAATGGTCACGTGCTTTCATTGAAGTAAAACTGCGTCGTAGGATTCACGTCAGAAGCGCTAGCAGTTCATCGATTCGCCGACAACGACTCGATTATCCAAATATCAGAAAAGTGGGGCGTCACATTGTCATTTAAAGGATGAGTTGCTCGGTTGATTTCTTTTGATAATTTTTTTTTGGGGATTGCCTCGCTCACGCTATCGCCGCTGAGTGTTTTTCGCTCAGTCTAATGAAGAGCAAAAAGACAACCGCACAGATACAGAACCCGCCGGCATTTGCTTGACGCACGGCGCCAATGACGGTGACACAACGCGAGAAGAAGCTAAGCGCAGATCCTTCCGCCATCGATGACAAGCGCGTCCTCACACGAGTCGGAGCAGTTTTCTTACGAGCCTTCCCGACTGCTTGGCCCGCGTTTACTTACTCGCTTCCGCGTTCATTAGAAGACAACGCGGCCACCGCTGGGATCTGTGATTGGGTCGACGTGCGCAGGCGGAACATCCAACAATGGAACAATGTAGATCCTTCCGTCGGTAAATTGAAAATAGTTTGTGAAACGAGGTCTTTTTTCTGCAAACATGGGGCGTGACCCGATTTGTTCGTAAACGGGTCCTTTTGGTACCTGAGGTTCCGCTGTATAAACAAGGATACGCCACGTGAAAGTCACGACGTGAGACGTGACTGAGCGAAGCTTGACCAAACTATGCTTGCTGGTCCTGTTGTGTTTTGCAGACGTCACTCGAGAAGATCTTCTTCAGCAGGAGCCGGACTCCCTCCGGACCAAAGAGGAGGAGGAGGAGGAGCTTCCGGAGATCAAAAAGGAAGAGGACCTCCGGTCTCCTCACTTTAAAGAGGAAGCGCAGGAGGATGAAATCAGCAAGTTCGCATTGACGGGTGTCAGTGTGCAGAGCGAAGCAAGTGATGGAGACCACTTTGGAGGATCCCAAGCAGACGGCCTCTTAGCGCCGCTCGCAGATAGTGACAGCGCAACGTCACACTCTTCTGACTATGAGGACGGCGAACACTGGAAAGGTGATATGACAGGTCACGCTGACAACAAAAGCATCCGGTGTTCTCATTGTGACAAAACGTTTGACAACAAGTCATTGCTGCGAGCACACGAAAGAACGCACACGGCACAAAAACCTTTCGCCTGCTTAGCTTGTGGTAAAACATTCTCATTAAAGGCCAATTTAACAATGCACACAAGGACACACACTGGAGAAAAACCTTTTGCCTGCTCAGTTTGCGGCAAAAGATTCTCGAGAAAGTCAACTTTATCAATGCACACAAAAACACACACCGGAGAAAAACCTTTTGTCTGTTCAGTTTGCGGCAAAAGATTCACACAGAAAGGAGATTTAACAATACATGCAAGAACGCACACAGGTGAGAAACCTTTCGCCTGCTCAATTTGTGGGAAACGATTCACTCAGAATGGAGATTTAAGGGTTCACACAAGAACGCACACTGGAGAAAAACCTTTAGCATGCTCAGTTTGTGGGAAAAGATTCTCGATGAAAACCTATTTGAAAAGGCACACAGTTACACACACTGGAGAAAAACTTTTTGGCTGCTCAGTTTGTGGCAAAAGATTCTCGAGACACGGCGATTTAAGAATGCACACAAGAAAACACACGGGGGAGAAGCCCTATTCCTGCTCAGTTTGTGGGAAAAGATTCACCGGAAAGACAAACTTAACAGCGCACGTGAGGACGCACACCGGTGAGAAACCGTTCAGCTGCAACGTGTGTGACAAAAGATTCTCTCGAAAGGATCGGCTTAAGAAACACAAGTGCGCTGGTGAGAAGAGCAACGCTCCATGAAGCTGCGGAATAAACTGCAGAAACCGAGGCCGCGTTGCTCATCGTTGACTCCTTCCGCACTCCATTATCGCTGAGCTGAAGAAAAAAAAAAGAGTTAAGTCGCTCAACGGCTGATATTTGGGATTTCGGGACATGTGAGTCTGGAACAAACGTCAAGAAGACGTTGTGGAGGTCGCGGAGTGAGTTGGAGAAGACTGTTCGAGGGGAATTTGATGAAACAGCTTCTCTTCGATCAGTAGATACAGCGTATAGGAATGAGAATGTCAAAGAATGTCCCGTATCCCGATATATCGGATGCTGTAATTGTCAAAAGTGCGGTGGCACGGCAGCCGGCGTACTCGTGGGGACCGGAGCCGGACTTGGCCGCTCCCTGCCCATCTGCGGATTTTGACGATCTCGCCATTGTATGTTGCGCCCGAGCGAGACCGTACGACTCGAACTGCGTGTAACAAGATTAGGTCATTGATTTACAAGACGGATGTTATTGTAGAACATGTACCATCGAATTACAGCTGCTTCTGGAAATTTCCATGATTCCAATTTGAGTTGCATTTGGAAAAGTCGCCACAGGAGCTCAAATTGTTTTCATATCACTTCCTCCTCGTCAAGCCGACGCTTGCGATTGGCGCGCTCTGGTCACGTGCCACTCTCGTGTCGTCTCCAAAGGGAGCTATTTTTCCAACTATGAACTCCAAGCGCCACCTTGTGGTGGTGGGTTTGTCTGAGCTTTGGACTCCTCGTGAACGGTTTCACCTTCACAATTTGGGACTTTGTTTTCCTTCTTACGGAACTTTGACTTATCAGGGTTGTCATGTGAAGTGAAATTTGTCATTTGCTTGAATGGATTTCCACATGCTGTACACGTGTCACGCAACCCAAAAACACATTTTAAATATGTATTTCCACGTCATCATGTTTTGTTATCAGTTTCGTGTGTGTCGAACCTGGCTGCTGTTGATGCGTTCTTTCAAAATGAAGTCATCAAATGTAATGAGTTACATTACTTTGAGAAAGTAACGAAAAGGGTTCCACTCCTATTACATTTGCAACAGTGCTTAGTTGAAAGCCAAAAGCAACTCATCTTCCCAACGTTGTTGACGAGGCACTCCAAATATGCGCTGCGTGCGTGCGGGCGGAGACGGAATTGCGACCGACCAATCACGAGGGCCTTTGCATCTGCAAACTTGTTAAGAGGAACAGTTTGACCTCAATTGGACTTGAATTGAATCCCACTCGAAGTTCCGAGCCGAAAGCGGTGAGAGTCATCATTGAGCTTCGCACACGAAGCAACGATGTGACGCCATCTTTCGGAGCCGTCGCCATCCGAATGGCGTCATCCGGGGGCCGGCGGTCTCATTTCCCCACAAGCCTCCTTTTGCCACGCCGCCTCGTCTCCTCGATGGGATTTTTGCAAGCATGCCAACCGAGGAGCGACAAATCGAAAGTGGGGAAATGAGACGAGGCCCAAGTGAAGTTTGCCGCAGCGAGACTCTTTGTGCTCTTTGTGCACGAGCTTTGCGCCATCTTTCTCTGCGTACATTCATCTCGACTTCAGTGAACGGAAGCAGCATCGTCGTGCGAAGATGTGTGCAAAACGTGTGAAAGAAGAAGAGTCGGGGAAGGACATTTGTCGGGCAGAAGAGGAGGAAGTTGAACGACTGGAGGCAGCTTGCGAGCAGCCTCGACTTGTGCGACTCGGAGCAGGTTTGCTCGCTTCTGACTTTCATTTTGGCCTCGATCGGGAGTGGAAGGAATTCATCGCAAAGATGGAAAATACACCAGGTTGTTTCCAAAAAAGAATCCGATCATCGCCTCCGTGGTGTTTGGATGACAGGTTTGAAAAATGACAACGGAAGTTGAAAGTTTACATCCGTTGAGTCCAAAAATGGGACATTGTTTCAAAATGGTCAGTTGTCAATTTCCATCCCTTGATTAAAAAACAGGGAATTATTAGAAAGTGCGCAAACATAATTTGATGACTGATTTGAATGTTACGAAAGAGGCCAAAAGGTTGATCCTTGTTTTCTCAAGCAGATGTTTGCAAATGTCTTATTTTGATTCAACGCAAAAGATAATCAGTCCGTTTTCACAGAAGAAAACAAAGATCAGAGGATATTTGCTGTGGAGATGTTGTAATCTCATGTTTTGGACAATTTCCATTTAAAAAATGTCTCGGCACTTAATTGATGATCAAAATAGCTGTCGATTAATTGTTGCGCCTCGATATACAAATTTATGGTATACGATAATCTGCCATTCATTCGATTTATTTGCATCAACGTAAAGGAGCTAATGTGGTTCATATTTCACGAACGAGTTGATTCCAAGTGTTTTTTGCTCATTAAAAAAATATAATAATTTGTCACTCATTTCCAATAATATCAATGAGGTTTTACACGATCAGGATTTTTGGGGCTGATCAACGATCAGCGAGTTTTTAAAAAAACGATCACCGACCTGTTGATTTACTGTATACACTTGTGTACTTAATTGCTCCAAAAAACGATATTTACAATAAATCGTCCTCGCCTGTCTTGTGCACCGCTGACCACCAACACACGTTTCCCCTCCCCCCATTTTGTCCTTACAATACAAAGTCGGCGCTCTCCACTCTTGTTGCCGTCGCCACGGTAACGCGTGCGAATTTGAGTTGGCGAGATAAAGCCCGGTGATCGTAACAAAACGGGATGCGGCGGTATCGGAATACAAGATTCGATCGCAGTCGTCTGACGTAGCAATTTTTGTGAACCCCGAGTCGAAAGGCCGCAGACAGGCTTACACACTAGTTACGACATGCAAAAAAAAAGCAAAAAGAAATAAAAATTGTCCACCAGGAAGCTCGTACGGACGAGCCAAAGTTGCGAGGGGTTCTCCAAGTCGATGCGTCAGACTGACCGTGACGCTTCTAACGCCGTTACTTGCCCTTAAATAGAGCAAATTGAACATTAATCTTGAGACGAGCAGTGTCATGTACTAGAGTCATAATTATTATTTTTTTGTTTGTTTCTTAGAAAATTCCACAAAGATTACGGCCACTTGTCACATTGCAACTTGAATAGGGGTGTGTCGACTTATGTCCAATGTCTTGATGTTATTAAAAATGAATATTTTATTTCTTATTATAGTTGTTATTATTATTATTATTGCAGTGGACCAAGCACATCCTCGCAGATTTTTTTCAAATTTATTTTGTCTTTCAAATTTTTATTTATTTTTTTTGTCGGGGGGGGGGCAACCCCAAAAACCCTTTGTGGCGGTTTATCCCTGCCTATTCAAGATTTTTTGAGGTTCTCAAAAAAAAAATAATAATAAAATTTAAAATTGACAAAAAAATGGGGCTCAATTATCCGCAGATTTTCGCTATTAGCTGGTTCTTATTTGCGGGGGTCCACTGTATTCCAGGTATTAATAGTAACACGTTATATGCAACATCAAAGTCACAACACGGGACTTGACTGAGCAAACTTCACTTTAGTGAACCGTGCGTCTTTGTCTACTTGTGTCCTGTAGACGTCAGTGAAGATCTTTGTCCTGAGCAGCTGGAGCCAGAATCCCCCCACCTCAAAGAAGAGGAGGAGCCAGAGTGCTCCCACATTAAAGAGGAGGAGCGAGAGCCCCCTCACAGTCACGCTGAAGAGGAGTCTGAGCCCCCCTACATTAAAGAAGAAGAGCAGGAGGATGATATCACCAAGATTCCATTCATTTGTGTCATTGTGAAGAGTGAAGAAGGCGACGGAGACCGCTGTGGAGGATCCCAATTGGACGACCTCTCAGCTCCACTGTCAGATAGCGACGACATCACGTCACACTCTTCTGACTCTTCTGAACGACACTCGAAAGGTGACACTGACAACAAATGTGTTCAATGTTCTCACTGTGACAAAGCGTTTTACAGCCGGTCGTCGTTGAAAGAACATATTAGAAAACACACTGGAGAAAAACCCTTTGCTTGCTTAGTTTGTGGTAAAAGATTCTCTTTCAAGAAAAATGTCAAAATACACACAAAAACGCACACAGGCGAAAAACTTTACGTCTGCTCAGTTTGCGGTAAAAGGTTCACTCAGAATGGAAGTTTAAAAATGCACACAAGAACGCACACTGGAGAAAAACCTTTTGCCTGCTCAGTTTGCGGTAAAGGATTCTCGGAAAAGACACATTTAACAAGACACACAAGAACACACACAGGAGAAAAACCTTATGGCTGCTCCGTTTGTGGTAAACGGTTCACTCAGAATGGAGATTTGAGAATACACACGCGAACACACACTGGAGAAAAACCTTTTGCCTGCTCAGTTTGCGGTCAAAGATTCTCTATCAAGGGACACTTAACAGCACACACAAGAACTCACACGGGGGAGAAACCTTTTTCCTGCTCAGTTTGTGATAAAAGATTTACTGTGAAGAAAGGTTTGACAAGACACACAGCTACACACGCGAGTAGGAAACCTTTTGCCTGCTCAGTTTGTGGTAAAAGATTTGCTAAAAAGGCTTATTTAACAAAGCACACTACGAAACACACGAGTGAGAAACCATTCCATTGCAGTGTGTGTGATAATACATTCTTCTGCCAGGATCAGTTTAAGAGACACAGGTGTGCTCGTGAGAATCAACTGAACTGACGAAATCATTGTCCATACTCCCTAATCACAGCGGAAGCTCAGATTACAAATGACCTGCTTTACGAATAATTCAATTTCTGCTCTAGGTTTATTTAGAAAAAAATAATCATTAAAAAAAAAAAAAAAAAAAAAAAACGATTTCCTCGGTTTGGGCATTTTTTTCGGTTTGCAGAAAGCCTTAGCACAGACGTGGAAGGATCAGTTGTGCTTTTGCCCCACTGTGTACAGTAAACACCTTTGGCTCTCGGTGTCTGTGTTTGGCGTACGTGTTTGTGAGTTTTCCGAATTTACCATCTGTCCTATTTTAATAAACGTAATAATACTAATAGTAGTAAAAAAAAAAAGTTGTGTGGTCTTTTCTCATGATTAATAGTACCTGTAGTATAACTGTACAAACTCCTGATTCAATAAAGATGTTTTTTTTTTCCTTTATCAAGCGATTTACGTATGCCCCTTATGTAACAATTGCAAAAGCGGTGTTTTGTCCGCATCCAAATGCAGCATTTCGGTCACATGGTTATATGGGTTACGTGTCCAATCGGGTGCCTATATGCCGTAGAAGGAAGCGCAGCACACATATGAAACTCCTTCGCTGCCATTGACGGCTGTTGAATTCAAATATCCATGTTAACATGGAGGCCTGGCAGTGAATGAGTTTTAAATGCATTTTCCCAGAGTGAACAATATTCCTCTCTGTGTCAGTTTTGATGCAGTCGTCTACTAAAATCCATTTCAATGAAACCATATTGCTTTTGAGGACAAATAACAATAGCAGTAGGGAACATAGATAGACATCTAACTGGAGAAAGTAAAAAATTTTTGGAGAGAAACAAAACATTTTAAACGTGCATTTTGTGTTTATTTATTTTTTTGTATTGTAACCACGTGTCTGACGTTTGTAACAACAAACGGCATGAGAATTTGATTAGTGTGTTTTTATGCCCAAAGTCCGAATGGGATGGAGGGGCGGAGTCATGGCGAGACTCCCGGTTCAAGATGGCGGCCACTCTGCACGTCGCTCCAATTCGCTACATCTAGAGTTCTGTACAATATTTATGGCCGTACCACTTCTGCTGCAGAGCTACTCGTTTTTTTTTTTTTTTTTTTTTTTTTTTTTTAAACCACACGAGATTGACGAAACGATTCTTTCGGAACTGGAGGCTCCGCTTAAGTGGACTAAAGAACCGCATTTTGTTCAGTCTTCGTTTCCGGATAAACTCGTCTCGGTGCGCGTTGAAGCTTTTCCAGCTAGCATACAGTAGCTTAGCTTGCTAGTCGCAAGTTTGTCAGCAACACAGCGCTAAGCAGAGATCGAGTGTCAAGTGATCATCGTGCGAAAATGAGAACGAGGAAGAGTGCGAGAAGGAAATTTCTCGGTATTCCTGATTGTTTCTTTCATTTTTTTTTTTTTTTTTTTACAATCATAATCAGTGACATACAATTACACCAATAATTTGTTGTGTGCCTTTATTGTACGGGTTTAATTCCTGATCCCTGGACCAACCTTGGAACTCAAACTACTTGTATATCAACAAAATTTACATACGTAGAATATTAACAAACTGGTTGTAAAAAGCGAAAGTAGTGTCGTATTCATGTGTTGGATGTGGCCCTTTTAGGGGCGTGGCCTAGAGAAATGCAAACGTGGGTTGCCAGGTTTGCTAGTCTCTCCTTGTAGGTACCCCATTGATGAAGTTTTTTAAGTAAATTATATATATATATATATATATATATATATATATATATAAAGTGTTTTTATATAGATTTAGTTTTGTAACGTCAGACACATTCATTAAGCACCCACTGCAGGACAGTAAATAGAATATCTCAACAATACATTCATAACACTCCTGATCTCGACCGAATTTACCAAAGCAAAATCGTCAGAGCACAATTGCACAAATTCTATTGGGTTAAAATAAAATCAAGTTAAATCACAACTGGGCTTTTTTTTTTCTCTTCCCAAAACTGAATAGGAATTTGTATTGTAAATGTTTTGACAGTTGCTGGTTCCTCTCATAATATCAATGTTGATCAAATATTCTCCCCAAAAGTCTCCCCGATAAGACAAAGCTCATTCGCATAAGTCCCTTTTCGTCGAAGCGCAACAAGCTTCAAATATCGTCTCAAAGCAAAATCATTCACGATTCAATTTCGATTCAATTTCGATTTAAATTCTTCGATATCGATTAAGACTGCAGTAAATTAGATAAGTTGATAAGTGAGCCACTTTGTGACACTGCCCTTGAGAACGGTGCGTGAATCTCATTTGTCCACACGAGGTCGCCATCCACACCCAACACCAGCCCAACACACCCAACACGTCACCGTAGCGCCCCTCACTGGACAAAAGGTGAATCGATATTGAATTGGGGGGCGTGGAGGGGGGTTTGCATTGATGACTTCATATTTCTACTCCCCCTATTGTCTTTTTTTGCACTGTGGAGGCAGCATGGTATCAAGGATATAGTAGCAGTAGGTTGAAATGGTGGAAATGAAAGCGATTAATAGGGAATTATGGAAGTGTAAAATATGCTGGGTGTAATTTTAGATCTTTTCATGTATTCCGCAATTTGTTTTTATGAAATCCCAACAATTTACTGTGGATGGTAAACCATGGAAGTAATCATTACTGATCATTGTGAACAAAACGCCACCAGATAAACAAGAAGAGGAGGAATTTAAAACAAACAAAAACAAAAAAAAGCAGAAGATTAGTTTTGTCCAAGTAGAGTTGCCGTACTACGTCTGCTACTCTGTTTACGCAACCGCACGAGCTTCACCAAATCAAGATTCACGGATTTGTGCTAGTCGGACCGAAACGTCAGTGCCATTCGCCTCCCTCGGCAAAACATCCATTAGTTCAAACTTGGAGTCTATTTGAACCAGTCTCGGTGTACGTTCAAGCTGCTCGAGCTAGCTTAGCCTAGCTTAGCTTGCTAGCTAGCTAGCTAGCCGCTAACAACGGAGAGCCGCCTTCGTTCGCCCACACGCCGCTCGGCACAAAGCAAGTGTGAGTCCGAAGCGTTGCGGTCGTCGCGTGGAAAATGTGCGCGAAGCGTGTGAAAGAAGAAGAAGACGAGGAAGACATTTGTGCGGCAAAAGAGGACACCGAGCGACAACCCGAAGGGAGGGACGACGCTGCTTGCGAGCAGCCTCGCGTTGTCTCACGAAAAGCAGGTTTGTTTGCATCTTACGAGTAACTACTTTCGTCCCCTAACAATATCCCAGTGTTTATTTTTTTTTCGCCCTTTTTCGGCCTAATCGCGAAGACGCAGTCAAACAAAGACGCACGTTTTAAATTTCATAACCCAGCTCGTAACTCGTAAGATTGCAGCGGATAATAGTTAATAGTAGTTCCATCCACTGTATGTTGATCCTATGGTAGCGTGTTGTAACACCTGAATTCACCCTCTGGGGAAGTGCCGCATTTACAATAATATTTATAAACAATAATATTGTTTGTAAATATTATTGTAAATGCGTCCTCTGATGAAAGTCACAACATGAGACTTGACTGAGCAAAGCTTGACTGCGTGTGTTTGTGTGTTCCTGTGTTCTGCAGACGTCGGCGAAGGGGACCTTCGTCCTGAGAAGCAGGCGCCAGAGTCGTCTCGGGTCAAAGAAGAAGAGCAGAAGGACGATATTCGCAAGTTTCCATTGGCCGGTGTCAGGGTGAAGAGTGAAGAAGAAGAAGAAGATGATGGAGGCTCACAATCAGACAGCCTCTTTGCTCCGCTGTCAGATAGTGATGACCTAACGTCACACTCTTCTGGCTACGATGACCGCGAGGAAGAAGAATGCTCCAAAGGTGATTTGACGGGCCGCACTGACAACAAATGCATGCGGTGTTCTCATTGCGACAAAACATTTGGCAAAAAGTCATTGTTGAAAGCACATACAAGAACTCATACTGGAGGAAAACCTTTTGCCTGCTCAGTTTGTGGCAAAACATTCATTCAGAAGGGAGATTTAACAAGGCACACAAGAACACACACTGGGGAAAAACCTTTTGTCTGCTCGGTTTGTGGAAAAAGATTCACTCAGAAGGGCTATTTAACAATTCATACACGAACGCACACAGAAGAAAAACCCTTTGTCTGCTCGGTTTGTGGCAAAAGCTTCACGCAGAAGGGCTATTTAACAATTCATACGCGGACGCACACGGAAGAAAAACCCTTTGCCTGCTCAGTTTGTGGCAAAACATTCGCTCAGAAGACAAATTTAAAAACTCACACAATAACACACACTGGCGATAAAGCATTTGCCTGCTCGGTTTGTGGGAAAAGGTTCTCGAGAAAGACAAATTTAACAATGCATGCAAGAACGCACACTGGAGATAAAACGTTTGCCTGCTCCGTTTGTGGGAAAAGATTCACTCAGAAGGCAAATTTAAAAACTCACACAATTACACACACTGGCGATAAACCATTTGCCTGCTCGGTTTGTGGGAAAAGGTTCACGAAGAAACAAGCCTTAATAGCACACAAAAGAACACACACCGGCGAGAAACCGTTGAGTTGCAGCGCGTGTCATCACAAATTCCACGTCGGGCGGGAGCTGAAGAGACACAAGTGTGCTGCTGGGAAGAGAAGTGGTCAATGAAGCTGCGCAATAAACCGAACAAGCCCAGGCCGTGTTGCTCATCGTTGACTCATTCCATATTTCAGAATCAATATATATATATATATATATATATATATATATATATATACACACACACACACACATAAAAAATAGCTCCATTTTCCATACTGCTTCCCGTCAGGCGGGGTACACCCTGAACCGGTCGCCAGCCAATCGCAGGGCACGTAGAAGCAATCAAGCATTGCCACTCACGTTCACACCCACGGACAATTTTAGAGTCGTCAATCAACCGAGCGCGCGTGTATCTATCCATCTGTCTGTCTATGTGTCTGTCCGATTGAATATAGTTTTGAAAAGGATTTTTTTAAATCATTGTGTTGTGTTTTTATTGACATTTTCCCACGTCCCAAATGAACGAATTTGCAATCTGGGGCCCCTACGGGTGATCGCTGATCGGTGACGCTGTCACACCTTGTGGGCGGTATCCCTTGAAAGAGTCGCACAATTTGTTAGTGCGGCAAAACAGAGGACCAAAAACCAAAACAAACAAAAAAAACAGAGGAAAAAAAAACAAAGATTAGATTTGACACAGAGGACGTGTCGAATCTTTTTTTTTTTTTTTTTTTTGCTAACATCGAAAGAAGGAATGCGCGGAGGTGAACATCTGCGGATGTATAAAGAACGGGTGCAAAGTAAAAGAAGATAACGACGATTGGGAATGAGGTCAATTGTCGAGATTTTGTGGCTGAAGTGATCAACTGCACTTGCAAAAAAAAAAAAAAAGTGCTACAAAATATCTCAATATCAAAGTAATAACCGGGGAGCATTGACTTCTATTGGATAGTCATGAATTTAAATATATTTATGAATAAAGGCGCAAGCGATTATTTCAAAAACGTTATTAGAATGAAAAGGACTGATGAGGGCAAAAATCGGTGCGAAAACAAGGAAGTGTTTATGAATATAGAAATGTATAAATACATTTATTCATATGGGAAGGAAAATAGGAACAACAGAATCAATTAATAGGTACTCGTGAAGTGTAAAAATGTGAAAGTGTGAGTGAGGTTAATACCCCCCCCCCCAAAAAAAAGTGTGATGTAAGATCATGTATTGGTTTATTATTTATATATTTAGAACTTGTTTAACCAGCAAAACCGCACTGGGATTAAAAATCTCACGTACCAGAGTGAAGACCAACAATTTGCCTTGGAAGCCATTGCAGTACTCATTATAGATATTTGGGTGGCGGTAATGTGCTGTCGCCGTGAGCGAAGCGCCGAAGAAGAAAAGGGGTGCGTCTCATTTCTGTATTAGGAAATCCATATGTCCTACCTCCTAGCTCTTCTTTTCCCATGCTAGGACATTGACAAAGGAACGAGGTAGGAATGTGAAAAAGATTTTGGGGAATATAAGAGGCTCGCTGGCCGATGAAGACGCTTGAGACGGCGGCGTGACAACAATTACCGGCGCGAGGACCGGACCGACGAGCTTGGAACGTTGCCTTTCAGGGACTTGAGACGTACCCGAAGAAGTTGTTTATTTTGTCCAACTGGGGTTGCCGTACTACTCTTGCTGCAGCGCGTCCCTGTACCGGTGCACATTCTTCTTTCTGAATTCATATTGAACGCACCCAAGCGTCGACGCAAGGGCGTCCATTTCTTTTCATCTACTTTTCCGGACATAAACGCCGTTTATTAAATGTCTGTGTCCGGATAAACTCGTCACGGTGCTCGTTGAGGCTTCTCGAGCTAGCTTAGCTTCGCTCGCTAGCCGCTAACGGTGGGGGTACACGTGCTAGTTAGCATTAGCCGAGCTCAAGTGCAAAGTGTTGGCATCGCCGCGCGAAAATGTGCGCGAGAACGACCGCAAGGGACGCGGAGAAACTTTGCGGAATAAAAGAGGAGAAGAAGCGACGACGCCAACTGCTGGACGCGGTTTGCAAGCAGCCTCGACTTGTGCTACGCAAAGCAGGTTTGTTCACGTCCTCCCGTCGCGCCACTTTCCTTTCTTAGCAATCGAACGTTCTCCGAATACCAGTGTGACGTCATTTTGCGCGTTTGCTTAAAATTGATTGGTAGAAAAGTCCACCACGACAATAGGCAGTAATGTTGGCTGAAACATGTCGCTGACGTTTTTTTTTTTTTTTTTTTTTTTTGGAATAGCAGTATACAAGTTTGTGTCAAGCAAAGATAGGCAGCAAAGCTTCTGTAAAACCGTAGGAACCAGGTTTTGCCTGATCAATACGCAGTGGGTCCCAAATCCGCCCACCTGGCCTGGCCTGAGGCAATGTATTTGATCGACAACCGTGACAGAAAGAACAAGATACCGGTTACAAGCGGCCGAAATGAGTTTCCTCCGCAGGGTGTCCGGGCTCTCCCCCTTAGAGAACGGGTGACAAAGCTCAGAGTCGAGCCGCTGCTCCTCAGCATCTAGAGGAGCCGGGTGAGGTGGTCGGGGCATCCGATTCGGATGCCTCCCGGACGCCTCCCCGGAGAGCTCATCATGCATTTCGGGGAAGCTCGGCCACAGTGTTTGGACGTATAAAGCGACGCTAATGGCCGGTAGATCGATTCCCTCGTTAGGGTCGGGCATCGTATGAATTTGAGCGATTCCGATTCTTTTCGCGGGCTGGGTCCAAAAAGTTTGCATGGTTGAAATGAAGGGTGTCCAAATTCTCAACATCCATTTTTCTTTGCAGGCTAAAATGAACAAGTGTTGCACCGAGGCGACTGCTCCTTCATTTGAACAAAGTTGAGACACACTTTTCGTTCGCCGCCTCCGCCGTCGGGGGACAAAGCGCGTCTTCGTGCGCGTTCTCCTTCGTTGGTTTTCGCCGCTTCTTATTCGTGGCGTCCAAACTGGGAACCGAAATTCTTAAATTTGAACGGTTCCGAGAGTCGTTCCGGGAGTCGTCCAGTGGATTCTCGATGCCCAACCCGAACTACGGAATAAATGCCAATGTTCTCAGCATGAACATGGTCCTTTAAAGTTCAGGTTTTAGTTAAAAAACAAAAAACAAAAAACAAAAAAACGGCACTACCTCCCCAGTCCAGTCATTGGCGCTAAATAAAAAGCGAAGGACATTTTTAATCATTTTTATCATCCACCCTCGTTCCCTCCATTCTCAAAATATCGAGAAGTGCCGGCCTGGAACTTCCAGAAAGCGCATCGATGCAACGAGGAACTCCATCGGACGCTTGGGGAACTTTATTGTAATTAAAGCTCCTGAAAATGTTCCTGTGGTGGAAAAGCAGATCAAGATACGCAACATGAGACTTGACGAAGCGAAGGTTGACTTTAGCCAACATGTTGGTCTTCTCGTGTCCCGCAGATGTCAGCGAGTATCTTCGTCCTGAGCAGCAGGAACCAGAGTTCCCCCGCCTCAAAGAAGAGGAGGGGCCCCAGCCTCTTCACATTAAACACGAGGCGCTGGAGCCCACTCATATTAACGAAGGAGGGGTGCCACACATTAAAGACGAAGAGCAGGAGCACGAAATCAAGTTTCCACCGACTGCCGTTGTGAAGAGTGAAGATGATGATGGGGAGCACCGTGGCGGCACACAAGCGCACGGCCGCTCAGCTCCACTGTCAGATCCTGATGACACAACATCGCACTCTTCTGACTATGATGATGATGATGATGAGCAACACTCCAAAGGTGATAAGAAATGTCACACTCGCAAAAAATGTCTTAAATGTTCTTACTGTGACAGAACCTTTTACAACAAGTCATCGTTGAAAACGCACACGAGGTCACACACTGGAGAAAAACCTTTCGCCTGTTCCGTTTGCGGTGCGAGGTTCTCTTTGAATGCAAATTTGACAAGACACACAAAAATACACACTGGTGATAAACCATTCGCTTGCTCAATTTGCGGCAGACGATTCGCTGAGAAGAGCACTTTAACAGTACACACGAGAAGACATGATGGACAGAAACCTTTTACCTGCTCAGTTTGTGGTAAAAGTTTTACTGAGAATGGAGAATTAAGAATCCACACAAGAACACACACTGGAGAAAAACCTTTTTCCTGCTCAGTGTGTGGTAAAAGGTTCCCTTTCAAGAACACTTTAAGAATGCACACAAGAAAGCACACAGGAGAAAAGCCTTATGCCTGCTCCGTTTGTGGGAAAAGATTCCCAACAAAGTCACATTTAACGAGACACGCAAAAACACACACCGGAGATAAACCATTTGCCTGCTCAGTTTGTAATCAAAGATTCTCTATAAAAGACAATTTAAGAAGGCACACACGAAGACATAATGGAGAGAAACCTTATACCTGCTCCGTTTGTGGTAAAAAATTCACTCAGAATAGTTTAAGAACGCACTTAAGAACACACACGGGAGAAAAACCACATGCCTGCTCAGTGTGCGGCAAAAGCTTTGCTTCAAAGCGACATTTAACGAGACACACAAGCTCACACACTGGAGAAAAACCTTTTGCATGCTCAATATGTGGAAGACGATTCAGTCAGAAGGATGAATTAAAAGGACACACAAGGAGACACTCGAGTGAGAGACCGTTTGCCTGCTCAGTTTGTGGTAAAACCTTCACTGTGAAGAGAGATTTAAGAATACACACAGGAATACACAAAGGCGAGAAACCTTTTGCTTGCTCAGTATGCGGGAAAACATTTTGCAGAAAGTCCTATTTAAAAATGCACACAAGAACACACACTGGCGAAAAGCCTTTCGCCTGCTCAGTTTGTAGTAAAAGATTCTCGACAAAGGCACATTTAAAAAGACACGCAGAAACACACAGGGGGAAGAAAACATTCACCTGCCGGGTGTGTGATAAAACATTCGCTCGTAAGGGGCATCTTATGAGACACAAGTGTGCTGGTGAGAAGAGCAGCAGTCAATAAAGGGAAGGGGATCGTTAACTCAAATCAATATATGGAGGAATTTTTCGATCGTAGACTGTTGACTAAACTTTTGGAGGACTTCCAAAAGAGAGTTGTTGACAGAGAGAGAAAGTTGCTGGTCATATCTCAGAAGGAGTTCATGTGAAAACGCTACGAAGCTTGGGGGGGAAAAAATGTGACAAGGTGAGTTAGTCGAGGTAAAAAAAAACAAAAAAACAATTTAAATAAATAGTCGCCGTAAAAGGGGTGATCCACGGTATTTTGGTAGATGTGAGTTTGTAACAACATACGGATTTTAAGGAGATTGTTAAAAAAAAAAAAAAAAAGATTGCACGTCTATTCATTGAGTTTGAAGAAATAATAGTACATGTATGTTAATGTAAAAGAACATACGTACATTGTTGCATAAAGTGTTACAAAATATCTCGATATCAAAGGAGTCACCTGGGAACAAATACAAAATGAACAGCGCAACTGGGAAAATATATGAAAAAGAATTACAATCTGCGAGCAACTTCATATTGTGTCTGTGTTTGTGCGTTTTCGTGTACGGGGGTGAAGTTGCGTGACGAGGTAAAACAGCACAAATATTCGCCGAGTCCAAAAACTACGCAAAGAATCTGTCTTAGACGGTAGGGAGGGGAAGAAAATGTGTTTTTGGGGTATGGCTGTGTATTTTTTATTTTTTTTGTATCAACAGATCATAAGTTATTGTCCTTTGTTTTATGGAACAAACAAATGGGGGAGACGTGTTATGTGTGTGACAAATGACTGTCAATAGAGGAATAACTTAGAAAGCAATCGAAGGAGCTGTAACATGGGGGGAGGATTATATAGGGCAAGTTTGACATCTTCCTGCTCCTTCTGCTGCTTTTTTTTCCTTCCCTTTTTTGTATTTGGTCTTCGAAATAAACTGCTTCGTTCATTTATTCACATTGGTCAATAATTCAAATGTTACAGTATGTCTAGAACTCAACAAGTAAGCAATGATTGAAATGTGTGAGGGGGGGGAAAAAAAAAAAAAAAAAAAAAAGAAGCCTTGTTGCATGAACTGATGAACCCTGCTCGGATGAGAACAAGAACGTCTTCGAAGACGAGCGGAACGGTCCAATTGCCATCGAGAATGACCTGGAAGAATGAGAATATTCACAAGTATGGAACAAATTATTATTGTGTAGATACAGCAAACCCAACACTTGCTTACTTATGCGACATTCAGAGCAAAGAAGTCCGGAGGTGAGCACACTTGGAGTCTCGTTGGAGTTTGAAATCGTCATCGGAGGACGGGACCTCTCTCGAGCAGATGCCATCATATGGACCAATCAGACCCAAGCCGGTTCCCGTATTTCAATTAGGAACGATGAGCAATCCAATCAGGGCCAAACTCGTTCACGTGCCGAATAATCATGACAAGTTCCGGCACTCTCAAATACCTAACGGGAAAAGGACATTTTTAGCATTTCCAACCAAAATGATCATGCAAATCACATAAAAGCACACCAAAGATGATCGAGATTAATTACAACAAAATCATGACAAAACGAGAATTGTTTTGATAAATCAAGATATTCCATTTTATGACATTGTTCCCACATGTCATAAAATGGAATGGATTCAAAGGCAATTGTGAAGTGTAAAAATGTGATCTAAAAGCTCTTTATTTATTTAGAAATTGTTTAACCGGGAAAACCTCATTGAGGTTAAAAATCTCCTTTACGAGAGTCCTGCTCCAACGAAAACGAACAAGTTAGATTGGGAGCCACTCCAGTAATCATTTCCGACCATCGGGTGGCAGTAATTTGAAATCATTGCGAGCAAACCGCCGATAAACGCAAAGAAGAAGAAGCAGGCCACACACGACGACCGTAGAATGAACGTCAGCGCCATGAATAAGCGCGGCTAAGCGACGTGCCTATATAGAGGCCATGTTGGAAAGGTCGACGTTCCCATCTAAGACAATGCATGAATACTGAAATTAATTCATAACTTGCTTATTACTAGATCGATTTTCATGGTGGGCACTACGTTGCCAACGCCAAAGCGTATACTAGCAATGAACACTTTTTTTTAAAGCTAAAAAAACTCATTTAAATATGTTTTGGGGTGTGAAAGGGACCAACAGTTCCCTTGTAAATTGACGTCGTTTTCCTCAACCGTATGCAGCACAACACGCTCATGACGACCTCTGACCTCCTTTAGCGTAGCGACGCCCTTGCACGAAGCTCAAAAGGGGCGTGTCGAAGAAGAATATCGTCCAAGTTAATGTAATATAATGTAACGAGCTTAACTAAACCCTTCTTTCTGTTTTTTTTTTTACTTGAACTTAGCGAAACATTGACACAGGACGCCCTTCTCTACTTTTCCGGACTCATACGCCATTTATTAAATGTTTGTGTCCGGATAAACTCGTCACGGTACTCGTTGACGCTTCTCGAGCTAGCTTAGCTTCGCTCGCTAGCCGCTAACGGGAGGGGGACACACGTGCTAGTTAGCATTAGCCGAGCTCAAGTGCAAAGTGTTGACATCGCCGCGCGAAAATGTGCGCGAGAACGACCGCAAGGGACGCGGAGAAACTTTGCGGAATAGAAGAGGAGAAGAAGCGACGACGCCAACTGCTGGACGCGGTTTGCAAGCAGCCTCGACTTGTGCTACGCAGAGCAGGTTTGTTCACGTCCTCCAGTCGCTCCACTTTCCTTTCTTAACAATATTATGAGGAGAAGTGTTCTACGAATGCCAGTGTGACGTCATTGTGCGCGCGTCCTCACAATTGTGTGACAGAAAACCCCACTACTTTCATATACAGTAAGATTGGCTGAGAAATGTGGTTTTCATGCTTGTTATTTTGTTTAAATCGTACTATATACAAGTGGCAACCACGTTTTGCCTGATCAGTACGCAGTTAGGGACACGTGGGTCCCAAATCCGTCCACCTGAGGCAATGACGACTGTTAAATAAAGGCCGACACAAAACATTTCATGAAAGCCAACAAGTCACTTGAACAAACAAGGTGGTCTGCATTTGACTCCAAATGTCTCATTTTTATGACATACTAGCACACTTATTCATATTGCAGTGATAATTGCAATCAAGATAAGGAAGATCAGCAGCTCAATGAAGTGTTTTTTTTTTTTGGAAAATATATTTTTTAAAATATAAGTAAAGGAGTATTGCATTGTGCGAGTATCGTATCAGGCACATTGTATCTCCATACGCACGCTCTCATGAATTGCGTGTATTATTATCTAATGTGTTGGCGTCTTTCAGAGCTTTGTATATTGCCCCATGAGTCCCGAAAGACAAAAAAAAAATACATTGTAAAGTCAGTAGGCTGAAATGAATAATGTAGTCGATTAATTGATAAACAGAACATGTATTTCGATTTATGCATTATGTATCATGAAAGACGTGCTTGAGAAAAATGTATTTCCTGTTGCCTGTAAGCCAGGTTTAGCTTTACAAGTTGTTTTTTGGGATAACAGTGGGTTCAGACAATAATATTTATTTCTTTATATTTATATCATATTTATGTCTTTATATCACATAATATATCATCGTCTTTATATGGTTCCAATGTATGTCTAAAGCTTCTTCACAAATCAATATCGAGGTTTAACACACACCTTTCAGCACAGATCACGCACAGGCACGCACACAAAACCATATATACGCCGCACCAAACACACTTTTTGTTTATGGCCTGACCAAATTGGGCCCAAAGCGAAATTGTTTTTTTTATGGTACTAACAGGAATAACGTCAGTGATGGATGCAGCCAGTGATGAAGTGCAATGAGACACCACTTAATTTAGGTCTCTTTCACAGTTCCAATCATATTTGAGCTCTTTTCCCGTCCGAAATAAACGAGGTGAGAGTCTTGTCAATGGTTTGAAATAAAGATTTAGAAAGATAGATTGGTGAATCATGCGTGAAGAGGGAGGAGAGAATAGGGCTAAGGACACACCCCTGGGGGACTCCAGTGTTCAGAATTAGGATGGTTGGGGTGTCACCTCCATTCCTTACACTTTGTGTTCTGTGAAGAAGAAAAAACATTGTCGGATTGAATTTTCTCAAGTTATAAGTGAGCTGAAATATCCACGTTTGGGCAGACAGTGCGAGACAACTACTACAGTACATGAAAGCTGTTGTTTTTGTTTGTCTAAATGGCGGCACGGTGAGCGACTGGTTAGAGCGTCAGCCTCACAGTTCCGTGCTTGCGTGGATTTTCTCCGGGCTCTGCGGTTTCCTCCCACATCCCAAAAGCATGCATTAATTGGAGACTCTAAATTGCCCGTAGGTGTGACTGTGAGTGCGAATGGTTGTTTGTTTGCATGTGCCCTACGATTGGCTGGCAACCAGTTCAGGGTGTACCCTGCGGTTCAGAAAATGGATGGATGGATAAATGTAAACACAACGAGTAGCTTGCTGTTGGCATCACGGTAACAACGACCTTCCCAATATGGCTGCCACGACGATCAGCCGGGCTGGCTAATCTAGTGTTAATACCTTTGCCCAGTAGAAGATGTTCTGTGAGGTTATGTGACTTTCTTTTTGATTGGTGCACAAGACTTAAATGTCACTAGCGTTTAAATGATGATGACGTATGTGCAGTCGTGGTGGGTGGGGGGAAAAACTCCAGTCCAGTAAGTGGCAGTAAAAAAAAAAAAAAACAAAAACAAAGGCCTAAACAAGCACAATGACATTTTTCGTAATTTCGTTAACCATTATCATTCTCTCCATACTAAAAATAACTTGTTCTAAAGATCGTGCACTAATTGCTAATATTGATACACCACATCAGCATCTCATCATGAGACTTGACTGAGCAAAGTTTGACGCGTGTTTGTCTTCTTGTGTCCTTCAGACGTCAGTGAGTATCTTCGTCCTGGGCAGCGCGAGGCCGAGTTAACCCACGTCAAAGAGGAGGAGGGGCCAGAGCCTCTTCACATGAAACAAGAGGCGCTGGAGACCACTCATATTAAAGAGAAAGAGGAATCCGAGCCCCCTTACATTAAAGAAGAAGAGCAGGAGGGCGAAATCACCAAATTTCCGTTGACCGGTGTCAATGTGAAGCGTGAAGAAGATAATGGAGAGCACTGTGGAGGATCACAAGCGCACGACCTATCAGCTTATGATGACACAACATCACACTCTTCTGACTATGATGAAGATGATGATGATGAAGAACAACACCCTCACGGTGATAAGAAATGTCACACTCGCAAGAAATGTCTTAAATGTTCTCACTGTGACAGAACGTTTTGCAACAAGTCATCGTTGACAGCGCACAAAAGAACACACACTGGAGAAAAAAAGTTTGCCTGCTCGGTTTGTGGGAAAAAGTTTTCTCGCAAGTACAATTTAAGAATTCACACGAGAAAGCACACGGGAGAAAAACCTTATGCCTGCTCCGTTTGTGGTAAAAGATACACAAAAAAGTCACATTTAACAAGACACGCAAAAACACACACTGGAGATAAACCATTTGCTTGCTCCATATGTGGCAGAAGATTCACTCAGAAGGTAGATTTAACAAGACACACGAGAACACACACCGGCGAGAAACCTTTTCCCTGCTCGGTTTGTGGTAAAAGATTCTCTCAGAATAATTTAATGCACTTCAGAACACACACAGGAGAAAAACCTTATGCCTGCTCAGTTTGTGGTAAAAGCTTTGCTTCAAAGCCACATTTAACAAGACACACGAGAACGCACACTGGAGAAAAACCTTTTGCATGCTCTGTTTGCGGTAGAAGATTCAGTAATAAGGATGATTTAAAAGGACACACAAGAAGACACTCTAGTGAGAAACCATTTGCGTGCCCGGTATGCGGGAAAACGTTTTACAGAAAGTCAGATTTAAAAATGCACACAAGAACACACACAGGAGAAAAGCCTTTTGCCTGCTCAGTTTGTAGTAAAAGATTCACTTCCAAGGCAGATTTAAAAAGACACACAAGAACACACACCGGAGAAAAGCCCTTTGCCTGCTCAGTTTGTGGGAAAAGATTCACTTTAAAGGCACATTTAACAAAACACAGCAACACACACGGGGCAGAAAACATTCAGTTGCGGTGTGTGAGATAAAACGTTCCCTCGTGTGGGTCGGCATATGAGACACAAGTGTGCTGGTGAGGAGCGCAGCGGATCAGGCAAGGGAATCGCTAACTCATTTCATACTCCAAAATCACTTTATAGCAATTTTTAGAAACAAATTAAAAAAATGTTTTTATGTATTATTATTATTATTTTTTTTAAGATGTTGACTAAACTTGAAGGAATTCCAAAAGGTAAAATGTTGAGAGATGGGAAGTTGTTGATTATGTTGTTAAACTGTTACATTCCTGCCTCCTGAACCTCAACCAGCCAGTTTGCTTTCATAAGAGTCAGGAAACCTGGTTTATGTCATCTGGCACCATAAAACTGACTGCAAGTCTCCTCTCACTGGCGCAGCATGCCTGACGGATGACTGTTGACCAATGGAACATGTTCACCGCCCCAGTGGTGGTTAGGGACACTGCCTGCGGACATGAACATGACATTGAAACCCCGCGTTTGTAACAAACCTTCAGGAATGTTCTAAATGTATACCCTGATGCCTGTGCGATTGCGTTTTTACAGGTTGGCTTCTGAATTTGTTCCTTCAAACCAATTTTTAAGAGCCAAATTGTAGACGAAATTCTAGGTGATGGGTGTGGTCTTCTCCAGTTCCCCTGTCCCTTAGACACGCTCCCTGTGTACTTAACCTGTTTAGCGTCTACCGTCTCTGGATGACTGGGTCTCGGCTCTCTGTTGGTAGCCATGGCAGCCGTACGAGTTACGCCCGCAGTTGAGAGCGGGGCCCGCAACAAGTTCATTAGGCAGGAAAAGTGACACGTGCACCCCAACGGGACAGCAACTTTCTTTTTGCATCTTTTGGGGTTTTTACTTTTTGTGCATCTTCTTCTTCAAGTAAACCTGCCTCCTTTCCTCCTGAGATGCTCGGAGACAGAACATCCCCAGGGCCAACTTTTCTACGGTCGTTAGTAGAGCATTGCAATCGTTGCCAGAATGTCCAAAATTAGTGCCTCATATTTTTGGGGTAAAATTCCAGCATCACGCAAGTTCCAACTTTGTACTAGCGCAACACGCTGTAACCTATTCACGCTCATTTTTAGTCCAGCAACACATTTTCTTTACGTATGCCTATTTTTTTCAATTACCATTGTTATTTTCTTTGTGTATGTTAACCCATAGTTTTAGATTGAATTAAATTTTCTATAAAATTCCACTTCCTGTCGTGCTTTGTGTGTGTTTGACAGTAAAACCGTTGTAATCGAGAACTCTTATTTCATTCATGTAGCAGCCTTCTAAATTACTGAGATTGATCAAGATTTTTCTCGTCACTTTTCCTAAGTCCGGGTTGGACTCTTAATATGTTGAGAGAGGTCAAATATGTCCAGTATAGCAGAGCGTTGTTTAGATATTTTTTTTGCCTCATTTAAAATGGTATTGCAGCTACTTTCTGTTAACCACGTATCATTTAGTAACAAAAAGTCCAGATCATGGGTTGTAATGATGTCATTAATCAACATTGATTTATTACCCAGTGACCTGATATTGAAAAGAGCTTGTCTCGCAGAGATAACTGGAGACAATGGTTTGCTAGATTCATATTTTATCCTCACTAAGGTTGTTCTACATTTTTTAATATTTATATGTATATTTCTTTTACCAACTTTCTGTCCCTTTTAATTACAGGGTTAAAAAACGCCTGCTCTCCATTTGGGTCTTATTCTGGAAAAGACCCCGCAGATATCAGTCAGATTTGCAGATAATATTCTAAATGGGTGGAGGAGGGGCCCTTCGCATCTTAGTGGATGGTGGTTTCAGGCGAGGGGGGATGGGAGGAAGATCTTGGCATGGTGTGCGTTGGATTCCAATATTGACAATAGTCTTCACCCTGTCCGTCACACCTAACAGAGCATTAAGGCTAGTAGAGAGTGAGTTTTGCGTTGCACTTTGCTCCAATGGGGCGGGGAGGGGTGTGGGACATTCAACGTGCTGGCTTATCTCATTTGTCATTCGCTCCTCTGATTGTTTGGATGATGCTGATGAATCCGTCTGCGCCTCCTGTCACCTTGGAACATCTATTTTTTAGTTGCGAATCAGTACAGACCTTTTGGTTGGATATGCAGGGCTGGCTTCACTCTAAAAATATTGGATATGGAGTCCATTAAGTTTGGTGTGTTTGTCAAGGACAAGAATTTTGATTTTGTTATTAATGTGTTGTTATTCACAAATGCAAATATTTCAAGACAAAACCCTGTTTAAATCATTGCTTGAACTGCTTTGGTACAAATCTTTAAAGTTTGTAAAGAATAAGAAAGGCCTTAACCTTCTTTCTCTTCTAGGTAGATTTAACTTATATTTATAAAGCCCTTTTATGTATGTTTTTTTTTTTTCCCCTCCTGGATTTTAATGTAAAGTTTGACATGCGGCTCGTGTTGTACAGTTTGTGTGATATTTAAGGAATGCCTTACTTCTTTTCGTTTCGGCTTGTCCCTTTAGGGGTCGCCACAGCGCGTCCTCCTTTTCCACGTAAGCCTGTGTCCTGTGCCTCCGCCTCTGCCACCTGGGCTTCCACCTTTGCCGGCTGGGCTTCCGCCACTGCCGGCTGGGCCTCCGCCCCTTCTAGCTGGGCCTCCGCCCCTTCGAGCTGGGCCTCCACCTCTGCCGGCTGGGCCTCCGCCTCTTCTAGCTGGGCCTCCACCACTGCCGGCTAGGCCTCCGCCTCTGCCGGCTGGGCCTCCGCCTCTTCTAGCTGGGCCTCCGCCTCTTCTAGCTGGGCCTCCGCCTCTTCTAGCTGGGCCTCCACCACTGCCGGCTGGGCCTCCACGTCTGCCGGCTGGACCTCCACCACTGCTGGCTGGGCCTCCGCCACTGCCGGCTGGGCCTCCGTCACTGCCGGCTGGGCCTCCGCCTCTGCCGGCTGGGCCTCCGCCTCTGCCGGCTGGGCCTCCGCCTTTGCCGGCTGGGCTTCCCCCACTGCCGGCTGGGCCTCCGCCTCTTCTAGCTGGGCCTCCACGTCTGCCGGCTGGGCCTCCACGTCTGCCGGCTGGGCCTCCACGTCTGCCGGCTGGGCTTCCGCCTCTGCCGGCTGGGCTTTCCGCCTCTGCCGCCTGGGCCTCCGCCTCTGATATCAAGATATCTTTCGTCCTTACCCGGCTTTGGAATTAACGCAATTAAAGCTTGTTTTGTCGTCTGCATCAATTCCTTATTCCTGATACATGTCTTTAATGCCTAGTACAAAAACTCTCTCAACTCCACCCAAACAAATCGCTTGCAAGTCCATTTGTCCCTGGGGATTTGTTCCGAGCCATTCCCAGACAAATTGAATCCAGTTCATCAGTCTTAAAATCCCCCTCACACAAATCCTTAAAAGATGAATGAATGCAAGCATGATTGCTTTTAATTATCTCTAAGAACGTATCAGCTTCTTCTGGGGAATAATTGGAGGAATATAAAGTTGAATCGAATGAGAAAACCTCTTCTGTAATCGACTTAGCATCTTTGCTTTCAAGACCATTTATCATAAGACTTTAAAGGAGTTCCTCTCTTGCCTACTCTTCTCCAGACTACAAATATGATAAAAAAAATTTTCCATCTCCTCAATCCATTGCCAACAGCTCGCCGTGATCAAACGGGATGATTTTGATTCCTCGAAATCGTCACATTCTTCATTTTCACATTCTTCATCTTCTTCGCAATTTTCCTCATCTTTCATTTCCTCATGTTCACCTTGACACTTTTCTTCCTCATGAGAATTTTGAAAGTTGTAATAAGTGTAGTTGGAACGAAATTACAAACATTTCGGATGTTATGATTTTTTTATTGAAGAAAAATAAAAGCGGGCCTGTACAAAAGAAATTAATACTGTAATCAGACTTCAAATAATTAAGACCAAATTCATTGCGGACATCTTTAACGTCATCCTCTAAAAACATAAGAACGAAATCACAAACATTTTGTAAGTTACAAATTGTTGTGTTTAAAAATTCAGGCCTGTGAGGCCTTCACGGAAATTGTTGCTTAAAATCATATCGTCCATCCATCCATCCATTTTCTACAGCTTATCGGAGGTCAGGTCGCGGGGGCAGTAGCTTTAGCAGGGACGCTCAGATTTCCCTCTCCCCAGCCAATTCATTCAGCTCTTCCGGGGGGATCCCGAGGCGTTCCCGGGCAATGTTATAATTTAATCATGTTACAATTTAATCATTAAACGCATACTACTGGAGCGAAACGGAGTGCTTTGACGTTCGCCGCTCGGCGCCACGACCTCCAAGAGGCTTGGGAGAGGCCTCCCCTGAAAGCTGGATTCCCAAGGATTGTCTGGGTGAATTCCTAGCCCGCTCGGCTGAAAATAAGCGACCTAAAGTCGTGCCGAAGTCATATAGGTCGTCTTGGTACTGGAGCGAAACCGAGTGCTTTAACGCTCGCCGCTCGGCCCCACAGCTGTCCAGAGACTCGGGGGAGGCCTCCCCTGAAAGCTGGATTCCCACCGATCGCTTGTTTCAAATCTTAGCCCACTAGCTCAAAAGTAACCGCTAAAAAGTCCAGCCAAAATCACATCGGTCGTCATTTTACAATTTAGTCAATAAAGGCCTACTACTGGAGAGAAACAGAGTGCTTTGACGCTCGCCGTTCGGCCCCACAACCTCCGAGAGGCTTGGAAGAGGCCTCCCCTGAAAGCTGGATTCCCACCGATCGTTGTTTCAAATTTTAGCCCACTAGCTCAAAAGTAAGCGCAAAAAAGTCCTGCCAAAATCACATAGGTTGTCATGTTACAATTTAGTCAATAAAGGCCTACTACTGGAGCGAAACCGAGTGCTTTGACGCTCGCCGTTCGGCCCCACAACCTCCGAGAGGCTTGGAAGAGGCCTCCCCTGAAAGCTGGATTCCCACCGATCGTTGTTTCAAATTTTAGCCCACTAGCTCAAAAGTAAGCGCAAAAAAGTCCTGCCAAAATCACATAGGTTGTCATGTTACAATTTAGTCAATAAAGGCCTACTACTGGAGCGAAACCGAGTGCTTTGACGCTCGCCGTTCGGCCCCACAACCTCCGAGAGGCTTGGAAGAGGCCTCCCCTGAAAGCTGGATTCCCACCAATCGTTGTTTCAAATTTTAGCCCACTAGCTCAAAAGTAAGCGCTAAAAAGTCCTGCCAAAATCACATAGGTCGTCATGTTACAATTTAGTCAAGGTGATGTGCGGAGCTGTGGGAACTATAGAGGAATAAAGTTATGGGACAGAGTAGTGGAGGCTAGACTCAGGACAGAAGTGAGTATTTGCGAGCAACAGTATGGTTTCATGCCTAGAAAAAGTACCACAGATGCATTATTTACCTTGAGGATGTTGATGGAGAAGTACAGAGAAGGTCAGAAGGAGCTACATTGTGTCTTTGTAGATCTCGAGAAAGCCTATGACAGAGTACCCAGAGAGGAACTGTGGTACTGCATGCGAAGGTCTGGAGTGGCAGAGAAGTATGTTAGAATAATACAGGACATGTACGAGGGCAGCAGAAAAGCGGTGATGTGTGCTGTAGGTGTGACAGACGAATTTAAGGTGGAGGTGGGACTGCATCAGGGATCAGCCCTGAGCCCCTTCCTTTTTGCAGTGGTGATGGATAGGCTGACAGATGAGATTAGACTGAAATCCCCGTGGACCGTGATGTTTGCAGATGACATTGTGATCTGCAGTGAAAGCAGGGAGCAGCTGGAGGAACAGTTAGAAAGATGGAGGCATGCACTGGAAAGCAGAGGAATGAAGATCAGCCAAAGTAAGACAGAATATATGTGCATGAATGAGAGGGATGGTGGGGGAAGAGTGAGGCTACAGGGAGAAGAGATAGCGAGGCTGGAGGACTTGAAATACTTGGGGTCAACCGTCCAGAGCAATGGTGAGTGTGGTCAGGAAGTGAAGAAATTGGTCCAAGCAGGTTGAAACGGCTGTAGGAAGGTGTCAGGTGTGTTATGTGACAGAAGAGTCTCTGCTAGAATGAAGGGCAAAGTTTATAAAACAGTGGTGAGGCCAGCCATGATGTACGGATTAGAGACAGTGGCACTGAAGAGACAACAGGAAGCATAGCTGGAGGTGGCAGAAATGAAGATGTTGAGGTTCGCTCTCGGAGTGACCAGGTTGGATAAAATTAGAAACGAGCTCATCAGCGGGACAGCCAAGGTTCGATGTTTTGGAGACAAAGTTAGAGAGAACAGACTTGGCTGGTTTGGACACATCCAGAGGAGAAATAGTGAGTATATTGGTAGAAGGATGATGAGGATGGAGCTGCTAAGCAAGAGAGCTAGAGGAAGACCAAACTGAAGGTTGAAGGATGTTGTGAGGGAAAACATGACCGCAGTTGGTGTTTGAGAGGAGGATCCAGGAGATACGCTTACATGGAAAAGGATGACGCGCTGTGGCGACAGGCCGAAATGAAAAGAAGAAGAAGAAGATTGAATCCATATGTAGTAAAGTGTTGTTCCACTAAAGTGTTGTTCCACTATTTCCACTATTTGTACCATCCCTCCTGTTGAGACATGGCAACGCCCATGACTCATAATTGCTGCCCACTTAAACAAGCCTTTCGGGAGGATGGATTTATTTTCTACACTAAATAAGATTCCTTCATTATTTGTTATTGCATTTATATTTTGCCATTGTGCGGCAAACACATGTAAGGTAAAAAAATGCATCTTGACTGTCCAAATAGTCACCCTTTTATCTTTCATCAATTTGCATGCTTCTGCTAATGCCACTAGTTCGGCTGCTTGAGCTGAAAAATTTGGCGGTAATTGTCCTGCTTTTAATACTTTGTCTGTCGTAGTTACAGCATATCCCGTAGCATTCGTGCCGTTAGTTGTTTTTTTTAATTATTATTTATTTATTTTTTTGGGGTGGTGAGCCATCCACATAAATATGCAGGGATCTTTAAGATCTGCCTGCCCTTCGTAGCTTGGCTCTCTTCCAAACAATTGTTTTCCACGCCATCTAATGATGTTGGCAGTAATTGTGGCTGGATTCAATGTTGTGCATCTCTGTAATGTTATGTGTGGTTGAGATAGCAACACCGCTATATATGACAATTGCCTAGCAGGCGATAAAAACGTCATTTTGCTTTGCAGCAGCACAACTGAAACTGCATGTGGAACTTTAAGTGTCAGCTGATGAAACAATACAATATCCGCTGATGCCTGCACGGCCATTGAAGCTGCAACTACAGCCTGCACACAAATTGGCATTACTCGTGCAACTGCATCAAGCCTAGTTGAATAGTATGCTACTGGCCTGAGTTTTGCTCCATGTTTTTTCAACAAAACTGAGGTCATGTGACCGCTCCGACAATCAACTGTCTGTTCAAATGGGTTTGCACAATTTGGTCATGCCAATACTGCTGTTCCTGCCAAGGTTCTTTTCAATTCACAATATACTCTTTCTCCTTCCTCTGTCCGTTGAATTTTGTCCGACATTGTCATTGGTGTTTCATAAATCTACTTTGCAGCGGTGTTGTTATCTCTGCGTAATTAGCTACCAAACTGCTGCACTAATTGCACAGCCCCAAAAAAGACATTATCTGTCATTTTGTTTCATGTTGTGGAGCTGACAAGATGGCTTCTTTTCTCATTGGGTCCACATGACGGCCGCTTGCTCTCAACATATGACCTAAATATTTCACTTCTGTCACACAAAATTGTAATTTTGCTTTGTTCACTTTATTTGTCATTTTGGCAAGGTGTTGCAACAGAGCCAATGTGTCTTTTTCAGTTCTGTTCATTTTGTGATGCCGCAAGAATGTCGTCCACGTAAGTCAAAATCTGACTTCCACATGGAGGATCAAATGTGCCCAAGCAAGTGTTGATTGCTTGGGAGAATATTGTGGGACTTTCACAATATCCTTGAGGTAATCGGTCCTTGATCCTTGAGGTATATATATATATACATATATATGCTATATATATATACCTTGAGGTATATCTTTTTCCTTCAAATGTAAATGCAAACCAGAATCTTCTATCTGAGTGTACTGGTATAGAGAAGAATGCATTACTTAAATCCACAACAGAACATCTTTTGCTTCAGGTTCCAAATTATTTAACGTGTGTGGATCTGGTACACTTGGTGCTCCAGCAATTATTGCTGCATTTACTGCTTGCAAATCATGAACCAACCTCCATCCTTCAGATGGGGGTGCTTTCTTGACTGGAAATATTGGTGTATTACATGGTAAATCTGAACATTCAATTAACACTCCTGCTTTTAGCAAGCCATCAATTACTGGTTTTATACCTTCTTTAGCATCTTGCTTTAATGGATATTGTTTTTGGCATGGACAATATTCATTTTTGGCTCTAATTTCCACTGGCTCACATGTTGTCATTGAGCCAACATCAGAGCTGCTTTTTGTCCATAATTCCTCAGGAAGATGTTTTTAGCAGCTCTTCCTGTTCTGTGGTAAAGAAAAATTGCTCAATCTGAGATTGAGTTTGGTCCATCTACAGTATGGTGTGTTTTAATAGGGCAACATGCGATATTATTTTTAAAATTATTTTTGGAAAATGTATGCGCAATTACAATTTAATATGTTTATTGATTACTAGTTTTTTAGCAATATTCTTTTGTACACTGATACACAGTGAAACTGTATCTCATATCAATTGTAATTTACAAGGGCGTTGTGAGATTTTTGGGTGGGGTTACAGCTGCAGATCGTGCTCATTACATATTATGTAGATGAGGATGCTGATGCTGATGATGATGTTTATTATTATTATTAGTAGTAGTAGTCGTAGTAGTATGTGTGCGCCTGTTTGTATATACAGTCTGTTTTATGTTTTTTTCTGTGACCTGTGTACAGTTTGTGTCCATCACATTACAGTTTGTTGTACGGTATATATCTTTATTTTTATTTTATTTTATTTGTCTTTATTTTACTCTGCTGTCGCAGCCTGTTTGGCATTGCAAAATATAATTTGTTGTCAATTGTCTTACTTGGATAAATACAAGTTAAGTGAAGAAATAAATTAAAAGTGGGCATGTTTAGGCAACTGGGTTATTTCACGTTTTTTCCCTTAAAATATTTCAGTCACAAGTTGTATTAGTTTTAAATGATTCACCTTAGTATCCATTTTTTATATGACAAAAACCTGGCATTTGAACGTTGGCGTACACTAACAGTACTATATTGTATCGTACTGTAGGTGAATTGTGTAATGACACTCCACGCCCAACGGAGGTCGTACTGCACCAGAATCTACTGTCTTTTTCTCATCTACCGGAACTACCAAAAAAAAAGATATGTATTTATAGATAGACTCGCCCATGTGAACTTCGTGTCGACGGCAAAGCTAAGCTAGTGCGGGCAAAGTCGGCAGCGCATTCCACGTGTGTGGACGGCAAGAAACCCAAAAGAACAAGGATGCTTTCATTTCTGCTGCATATGGTTGCATAAAACGCTATAAAATTCAATTAAGACAAGGAAACATTCACATGTAAAACTTATTTTAGTGCTTTTTTAAAACGTAGTATATTGATAGCATACACTTTGGCACTGCCAAAACTGTAACCTTCATGTAAATTAGTTGAGAAATTAGCAAATTACGACCTAATTTCAGTGTCCGTGCATTGCCTTCTGTGGGCAACGACGACCTTTCCAACATGGCCGCCACGTAGGCACGTCGGTAACCCGGGTGGCTCCTACTCGTTAAGCGTATGTCGTGTCTGTCTATGAAAAAAAAGGTTGTTCATTGTGATGTTGGAACTTCATTTTTATGCTTCTTTAGATATCTCAGCTCGCCGGCGTCGAAGAAAGCTACGTAACACGTCGCTAAGCAGAGATAGATACGCACAGTTGTGTGAGAATGTGTCAAGTGGAAATGCTGAGAGCGTTGCTGAATGCACGACTCGGTGCGGCCGTCGAAGAAATAGTTGGAGTTTTTCAAAGAACGATAGCAGAGTACGAGGAGGAACTTGGTCGAACTAAAGAGGAGAATGAGAGACAGCGTCGACAACTCGCCGCTGTTTTCATGCCTCAAGTTGATTTACACATAACAGGTTTGGTCACGTCTTTATTGCATTTCTAGTTTATAATTTACGGAAGCGAATTGCAATCACTTGGATAAAAAAAAACTCCCGTTTTTCTGAGTAATTTTTTTGAGGGCTTTGTTTTTTAAAATATTTTTCCTGTTTTTCTGACTAATTATTTTTCTCAGTTTTTCTGTCTATTTTTCCCCCCTGTTTTTCTGAGTAATTTTCCCCTGTTTTTCTGAATATTGTTTTTCCTGTTTTTCTGAGTAACCCCCCCCCTGTTTTTCTGACAATTTGTTTCTGTTTTTCTGACATTTTTTCCCTAATGACTAATAACAATACTATGTGACTCAAAGACAGGAGTATCTCCCAGTGTCTTAAACCCATATCAAGATAAAACTTGATCAAACTAAATAAGCCGGTCATGTTGCTTACTACGGAGTCCGCAAAGAGTCACTTGCAGGTTCATGCGTGAGTTCAATGTGTCTCAGGAAAAATTAGTCAGAAAAACAGGAAAATGTTTTTTTTTTAAAAAACAGGAGGGAAAATTAGACAAAACAAAGCCCTCAAAAAATTACTCAGAAAAACAGGAGTTTTAAAAAAAAAATCCAAGTGAATGCTATACGCTTCCGTAATAATTAACAGTACATTGATCCTAAAAAAATTATTTTCCCTCTGAAAGTCAGTTTTCCTCTGGTCTTTCATATGAGCTGATCAAATCTGCCATCATAAATACAGTTTAAAAAACCTTTGTTGTTTTGTCTTTTTGAATGCTCAAACTTGAGAGTCAGGCGGATCTAGATGGGGACTGGCGAATTGAGCCATTCTCTCCGTATGAACTGCAACCCAGCTTCACCATAATGCATGTGGACTTTTCTCCATATGTAGGTATGTTGCTAAATTTATAGAACTACCTCAATATCAAAATAGAATATATCATTGGATAGAGGATAGAAACACGAATAAAATCAGCCCTAGTTTATAAGAACTGGACAAGGATTAAGAATTTTATGCCACTTTATATGTCACATAACAGCCCAACTTTACTTGTCCAGAAATCAATGAAAATCATTTGGAAATTTGAACTGAAACCTTGAGTCTTATTACTTAAAAATGTGATGTTTAAACAGGGCATTTTCAGATTTTCAATGGCTGCGTGCGCTCGAGCCATCTAATCTTCCGGGCCAAATCGAGAGCAAGGTCATTGTCAGAATTACTTCACAGATTTTAAAAAAATATGTTTTTTTCACTTTTTTCATTTTAATTTTTTGGGGTGGAACCAACCTAAAAAATCCTTATCAGTTTCTCTCGGCTTATTCAAGAATGTTTTCAGCCCCAAATAAAAAAAAAAAAAAAAAAAAAAAAAATATATATATATATATATATATATATATATATTTTTTTTTTTTCTTTTTCCCAGTGCAATTTAATGACTTATCCATGGATTTCATCCACCCGCGTGCATGTGGATATCGTGTCCTTGGCCAAGACACTTAACCCACATTGCCTACGAATAAATGTTGTCGGGTGTTTGGTGGGGTCGTAGGTCCAAAATGGCAGCCACGTTTCCATCTGACTATGTGCTGACACAAATAGCTTACCACCACCAGGCTGAGGAGATAAGGAATAATGCATGGAATTGTGAAAGCATCTTTGAGAGCCTCAAAAAGCATTATATAAGTGTAATGAATTATTATTATTACTGACATCGAGCTCTTTCTATATAAGAGGAAAACGCTAGACATCCATAAAATCCAAAAGTGGGCCGACCGTTCTGATATAAGTAGAGAGAGATGTTCACAAAATTATTGGTGGTGGTTGATTGCAGTTTTTGCGACATTAAACTGCGTAAAGTTTTTTCTCTCTATAGTGAGCATATAGAGGAGTCGAAAAAAGATGAGCGGAACCTCCTAGCAGCAGCTCAAGTCAACACATGACAACAGAAGGTTGTGGAGACCACTGTTGAGGATTACAAGCAGCGAGAAATTCTGGAAAAGTGCGGGGATTCACTGTTTAGGGCATTATATAGTGGATAGAGAGTGATTCTGAACAGACACCGATCATTGTATGTTGGGGAGGCTAATGTTGTAAGATGAGTTTTAAATATTAAAGTGCTTTGGGATCATAGTTTTCGGTATATTTATGGTTAAAAGTATTACTATAGTCACATCTAAATGTTTTTAGGGGGACTCCCAATGACTGAAGGTTTTTTCACAATTTGCAGCAGGGGTCGGTCCCGATACCCTGCGGGGAGTCACTGGATGGTCAGTAGGGAAGGGTTTGCTGGGAGTTAGTGTAGTGAATGTAAACAGGGGAAAGGTGTACAATGCTGAGCATGATTGTGATCCACCCAACCCATGTGTGTTCTCTTTGCAGACAAAAATGAAGAACATCTTGCCCCAGAGCAGCAGGACGACCAGTCCAGGGTGTATCCCGCCTTTAGCCCAAAGTCTGCTGGGACAGGCTGTGACTCACCTGCCACCCTTATGAGGATAAGTGGTATAGAAAATGGGTGGATGGGTGAGCAGCAGAAGTGGAACTTCGGGTTGGGGCAAGAGGAGCCAGAGACACCCCACGTCAAAGAGGAAGAGAACGCTACCGTTATCACCAACTGTTCGCTGACCAGTGTCGCTTTGAAGACAAACGATAATGACGACAAGGGTCTGAGGTCCCAGCTTCATCCCAGGCAAAGTGAGGAGAACAGATGGGCCGAGCCCCCGGGTAGCAGCTCAACGCAATGCATGAAAACAGAAGACGATGGAGACCGATGTGGAGGCTCACGAGCGGACGGCCTCTTAGCTCCGGTCTCGCTTGACACTGTTGATGAACACTCTCAAGGTGATGTGACCTGCCACACCGACAACACACACTGGAAATGTTCTCAGTGTGGGGAAACTTTTGGTGCCAAGAAAAATCTAAGAAGACACATGATGCTCCACACGGGAGACCAGCCTGTCCGTTTCTCTCATTCCAAAATAGTCTCTACAAAGGGACATTTGATAACGCATGCAAAAGCAAACACTGGAAAGAAACCACATTCCTCTTTTCGTGATCATTCAGCATCGATTAATGGAAAGAAAACAAACAATGGTGGTGAGAAACCATTTAAGTGCTCAATGTGCAGTAAAATATTTTCTACAAAGCAAACTATGAAGACACACATGAGGATACACACTGGAGAGAAGCCTTTTGCCTGCTCAGTGTGTGATGCTAGATTCACTCAAAAGATTAGTTTAACACATCACCTCAGAACACACACCGGTGAGAGACCATTTTCCTGCTCGGTGTGCCAAAAACGTTTTGGTCATCCTTCGGCACGTGTGAGGCACATGAAAACACACACTAGAGCGAAACCACTTGTCTGCCCAACTTGTGGTCAAGGATTTGCTCGACAAGATCATTTAAAAAACCACATGACAACACACTGTTGAGATATTGTTCTAGATTCATGCACACTATATGGCCCATCTTAACAGGCACAAGTGTGCTGGTGTCGCTGAATTCATTGGCCTGATTTTGGTGCAGGCAATGTGGGTTCACTTCCCACTCAATGACACTTTGAATGATTGTCTGTCTCTATACGTGCTCTGCTATTGACTGGAGACCAATGCAGGGTGTACTCTGCCTTTTATCCAGTCACCATGATTGTCATTAGGGGTTAAGGAAAAAAAATTGGAAGTGTGCTGGAAAGAAAGTAAACTGTAGGACTTTAAATAATTTGAATGTTTTGTGAGAGCTGACTGGCTAGTACGTCTGCCTCACAGTTCTGAGATTCTGGGTTTGAATCTCAGCTGCGGTCTTACGACATGTGGTTTGCAATTGCATACTTTAGTTTTTTTAATGGCTTGTATCCAAATGCTTAAATTGTGTCTCTGAATATCCTGTCCACCCGTCAAGTGTGAAATTATCAATCAACAACTTTATCTGCAAATGACTTGGCACCTGGACTCGACGAAGAGTCAGAAGCCATAGTAGGACGAACGACACGGTTTGATACGGTCATGTCAAAGCCAAAAGGTAAGCGGCCGTGAAATGGAGCTTTGGTGGATGCACAGATGGACCTTAGCTAACAGCATTAACTTTTCAAAATCTCAGTCAAACTAATTAATTTGCACCACAAGCTCTTGAAAAATATGTTGTGTTTGTGACTACAGCTGAATGACACATGAATAAAGATAGCCATTCACAAGCGTTGGCTTTAGGAGGAGGACGTGATGTTGTTATGATGAGTGAGTGAGTTTTTGCAGTTATTATTCATCCATCCATTCATTTTCTGAGCCGCTTCTCCTCACTAGGGCCGCGGGCGTGCTGGAGCCTATCCCAGCTATCATCGGGCAGGAGGCGGGGTACACCCTGTATAATGTAGTGTAGTTGTATATAATTAGTTGCGCCCCCAAATTTTGTATGGCTCTATTCCAATGAAGTTGGAACGTTGTGTTAAACATAAATAAAAACAGAATACAATGATTTGCAAATCATGTTCAACCTACATTTAATTGAATACACTACAAAGACAATATATTTAATGTTCAAACTGATCAACTTTTTTGTTTTTAGCAAATAACCATGAACTTAGAATTTTATGGCTGCATAATACGCCACACATTTTCAATGTGAGACAGGTCTGGACTCCAGGCAGGCCAGTCTAGTACCCGCACTCTTTTACTACGAAGCCACGCTGTTGTAACACGTGCAGAATGTGGTTTGGCATTGTCTTGCTGAAATAAGCAGGGGCGTCCATAAAAGACGTTTCTTGGATGGCAGCATATGTTTCTCCAAAGCCTGTGTGTACCTTTCAGCATTAATGTTGCCTTCACAGATGTGTAAGTTACCCATGCCATTGGCACTAACACAGCCCCAGACCATCACAGATGCTGGCTTTTGAACTTTGCGTCTATAACAGTCCAGATGGTTCTTTTCCTCTGGCCCCGGAGGACACAACGTTCACAAGTTCCAAAAACAATTTGAAATGTGGACTCGTCGGACCACAGAACACTTTTCCTCTTTGCATCGGTCCATCTTAGATGAGCTCGGGCCCAGAGAAGCTGACGGTGTTTCTGGGTGTTGTTGATAAATGGCTTTTGGTTTGGATAGTAGAGTTTCAAGTTGCACTTACGGATGTAGCGCCGAACTGTATTTACTGACACTGGTTTTCTGAAGTGTTCCTGAGCCCATGCGGTTCTGTTTTTATTTATGTTTAACATAACATCCCAACTTCATTGGAATTGGGGTTGTAGATTACATTAGTGCATTATTAATATATGCCTATAGCAATATCTTCAACCATGTTCTTTAGATGTATTCATATTTTCTAACTTAATATAGCCCTGAATTAAATAAATCTAACAAAATCAATGTCGGAAGACACTTGCACATAATGCAATGTAAATTAATCGGTTCCTTCAAAAGCTTGTCATGACACTCAAATTGATTCACAAAAGGATTTATTAGCCCTGTTGTTTACTAAAGGGAGAGTTTTATTTACAGAAAAAGAATACAGGTAATTTTAATTTTTATGGTACCTTTGCAATAAAAAGGGAACGGGGCTATGTGAAAGTGACGCACATCTTTATATTATTGTTTCCCGTTAATATTTCCTGAGCTTTAAAATTTGCATGATTTACAGTAAGTCATCTTTCCATGCTGAGTGGCAAATTGTGAGACAATTTATTTTTCCGTATCAAGAGATTTTGCCCTCCTAGACTCGACATTTTTGTCATAGGTCATGCTTGTTTCTTTTGATCGCTTGTAAGTGCAGACAAACCTCTTTCACTGGAGGCACTCGATAAAACATACTAACTCCCTTGTGTTCAACTTACTGCACGTTTGAATGTTCATCCCAATCTCCGAGTGTCGTAGTGTTTTGTCGTTCGCGTGCACATACGAAATGCAATCACTTGATGAACATTTGTTCATTTCTCAGTTCAGTTTAGCTCAGCCGCGAGCTTGTGCCACACTGGAAGCAAGCCCTGTTATACAATGAATACCTACATCTTTATTAACGTGTACATCTTTGCACTCTTTCAAGTGTTGTTAAACTTTAGCTGAGTTCAGACAAAGAGCCCAAAGGGGGGTCAATTTACGACAGGATGTACATTCCGAGAGTGGAGGGGGTGACGGATTTTATGACCCTCGGGGGCCCCTGGGCAAATGATTGACCTGAGAATCCTGAGCTTTGGAAGTCTACACAGAACAAAGACAGTATCATCTGTTCCTTGCAAGTGACTATTTTCCAAACATGGAGAAGTTCCATCCATCCATCCATTTTCTGAGCCGCTTCTCCTCACCAGGGTCGCGGGCGTGCTGATACCACTGATTTAGAAGAATACGAAGGATGGGAGGAGCATAGTGGGAGCTGACTGGCTCCCGAAAGGGGGCGGTATTGGATGTAACCACTTGGATGTAAACCGCCATTATACCGAGGAAGAAGAAAAAACAACAACAAATGCAGTGATAAGTCTCGACCCAGGTTTCACGGAGTAATTTCTTTCTTTTTTTTGTATGTATATATATTTTTATATTTTATATAATTATATATATATATATAATATATATTTGTTTGTATTTTTGTAATGTGTGCAAGACTGACAGCAGTGAACGTGGGGAAATTTTTGGGAATAAAAGAGGAGAAGGAGCGACAACTGGACGCCGTTTTCAAACAGCCTCGAGTTGTCTTGCAGGTTTGTTCACACTTCATTCTCCCCAAGCTACAAGCTTTTGAATATTAAATGTAACTTGACTACACTAAAGCTATCCATCAAAGAAACGTGACAAATGTAGCTAGCTAAGCTACAATATAAAGGGAAAAGTAGCTACACACAGTTTTCTTTACTTCTTCTTTTTAGCATATTAGCAGTGAAACACAAAAACCAATACAGACAAATAACATTTTAATATTGTCTTAAATAAAGTCAAATGTAAGAAATTCCACTTAGTGTCCCGCATCATCGGTGTGTGAATGTGGGCGTCCTTTTATGTTGTCATTCACGTTACGAACACAAATGCGACTTTTGTTGTGTCCGCGAAGTGACACGCATGCGCACAAAACAGAACGTCACGTGCACAAACATGAGGCCCCATGTGTTTACGGAATTAAATATGATCTCGTCCTGACGCATTTGTGGCAATTTCGAGAATTTTGTGCTTATATCCACATACGAAAGAAGCCTGGGTCGGATTTAAAAAAAAAAGGAATTGTACTGTTCACATTGACATGAAAAAAATTTGATACGTCAATTGGGCAAAAAAAAAAAATCGTAAAAATATTAAACATTCATCTTTCACTAAAGATGCACAACGTATTGAAACTACATTATAAAAAAAACATAACAATTGGAATTGAAACCAGGAATTTGCTAATGAGTTGACTAACCGTGAAATGGGCGCTGTTCATATACTTACTGTAGACTCTTGAATCGTCAATTCAACAATTCATGTACAATACATAAATATGAACATGTAAGTGAAATAAAACATCTTTGACTTCTCTCAACTCAAAAGTGAAAACTACTGCCAACTATTGTGATTGTGACTGTTTGTCATCGACCCTCTAATAGAAATGCTTCAAAAACTGTTTTCCTTGCCTTCAACTCTGACACAATCAGCTGACTTAACTTGACTTATTGTTCATATCCGTAGATGTAAGAAGAGGTGTATGTCTTAAAGCCTTCTAACAAGAAACAGCCATATGTCACACATTAGCCCTGTCCTTGCATCCATCGGCGTGTAGTAAAATTCTGAATCACCTACAAGATCCGTTTGATGACATATAAGGCACGACATGACCTGGCCCCTAGCTCCAACTTTGAACTCCTCCTCCCTCATTCCACTACACGACCACCTCCGCTTGTCCATTCCCCCACACAAACCGAAACTCAAAAGGTGACGCGCATTTGCATTTTTTAGCCGCTCCCAACTCTGGGGCATCATCTTCTACAATCTGTTAGAGCTGCCGAATCCTTGGACTACTTCAAACAACGCCTACAAACTCATCCATATCGTCAAGCTTTTCAATAGATTTCAGCTTTTCAATTTCATACCATTTTTATTGGTTTTATTATTTTATTTGAGTTGATTACTATTGGAGTCATGTTTGCCTCCTTGTCTGCTTTAGCGACATGTTTGTGTATTCTAACCTGTGTATCTGTTTAAATTTGCATGCATATGTGTTTGTGAATGGCTTTGTAACTGTTTTAAATAGTGTTATATAAATTAAACTTTACTTACTCTCAATTGCTGTCTATAAACGTGGCGTGTAGAATTGCGTAATTTTTCAAAATTGGAAAAGGCCGCGCTATTTCAGCAATGTGGGCGATGACTGCACATGCAAAGCCCATTTCCCCTCAGCGGACCAATAAATAATATTTTACACGTTGCCAAAAACATTTTAAAAACCATATTACACAACATCAAAGTCACAAGTTCACAACATGAGACTTTGCTGATCAAAGCTTTTCCCAAACCGTGTTTGTCCAACAGGCATTGCTGAAGATCTTCTTCTGGAAAAGGAGCCAGAGCCTGCACACAATAAAGTGGAAGAAGAGCCAAACACCCACACATTAAAGAGGAGGAGCAGGAGGACGATATCACCAAGTTCTCATTGACTGATGTCATTGTGAAGAGTGAAGAAAGGGATGCAGACCACTGTGGATAATCCCAATTAGACGGCCTCTTAGCTCCACGATCAGATAGTGACGACAGGTCACATTCCTCTGTTGAAGATGATGATGATGGGAATGAACACTCTAAAGGTGATATGATATGTCACACTGGCAACCATCGTGTGAAATGTTCTCAATGTGGAAAAACTTTTTACAAGTCAGGGTTGAATAGACACACAAGAATACACACTGGAAAAATGCCTTTTTATGCTCAGTTTGTGGCAAAAGATTTTCTATAAAGACAAGTTTAAAAATGCACACAAGATTACACACTAGGGAGAAACCTTTTGCATGTTCACGTTGTGATAAAAGCTTCTGTGATAAAAGATATTTTATAACACACACAAAAACACACACTGGTGAGAAACCTTTTGCCTGTTTGTGGTAGACGCTTCTCTGAAAATAAGTATTTTACAACACACAAGAATACACACTGGGGAGAAACCTTTTGCCTGCTCATATTGTATAGAAACATGCTCCAGAAGGGGAGATTTAATATCACACTGAAAAACACATACAGGAGAAAAACCTTTTGCTTGCTCAATTTGTGAGAAAAGATTCTCGAGACATGTAGATTATCACTATACAAACGAACACACACTGGAGAAAAACCTTTTACATGCTCAGTTTGTAAATAGTAAAAGCTATTTTTAAAAAAGGAGATTTAACACAACACCAGAATCAGAATCAAAAGGCACTGTGAACATGTATGAATGTGTTGTTATGTTGAAAAACATGATATACATATGTTTTCAAATACCTTTTTTAAACAATGTATGTTCTTTAACAATAATGACAGAAAACATATTTAAAAAACAAACTAGTACAGAACAGTACTGTATAAACAAACCTGCATCGAGAACAGAGTCTTACAAGAGAGTAGTAATGTCCTAAGAAATTGCTTCAAAATAAGAAGAGTAAGACTATTATTACTATCCATCCAGAAAAAAAACCCAGTGGTAAACACAAAGTGCAAGCCGAGGGATAAAACTTCCCGCAATATAGAATAAGGACAGAAAAAAAGAAAAGTCTTTATGTTTAGAGAAAATAAATATTTATCCTTTATCTTCTTATCCTTTCTGTATTTGTTAATAGTTTCTTGAATGATGGCTCTATTTTGTTATACACGACCTTTTGTTTAATGTTGAAATCTGTCCTCTTGTAGTGTGAGCAGTCATCCATTGCAATAAAAAAACAATAATAATATCCATCCATTTTCTGAGCCGCTTCTCCTCACTAGGGTCGCGGGCGTGCTGGAGCCTATCCCAGCTGTCATCGGGCAGGAGGCGGGGTACACCCTGAACTGGTTGCCAGCCAATCGCAGGGCACATAGAAACAAACAACCATTCGCACTCACAGTCATGCCTACGGGCAATTTAGAGTATCCAATTAATGCATGTTTTTGGGATGTGGGAGCAAACCGGAGTGCCCGGAGAAAACCCACTTGCAGGCACGGGGAGAACATGCAAACTCCACACAGGCGGAGCCGGGGATTGAACCCGGGTCCTCAGAACTGTGAGGCTGACGCTCTAACCAGTCGGGCACCGTGCCGCAACAATAATAATAATACTAATTTGAAACAGTGCTATTTTCGAAAGGAACCACCTTTTAATTTCTCCTTGACCCGATGACGTATTGCAACTATCCATCGATCCATCCATTGTCTTCCGCTTATCTGAGGTCAGGTCGCGGGGGCTTTAGCCTCAGCAGGGAAGCTCAGACTTCCCTCTCCCCAGCCACTTCATCCAGCTCTTCCGAGGGGATCCTGAGGCGTTCCCAGGCAAGTCGAGAGACGTTTTCTCTCCAGCGTGTCCTGGGTCGTCCCCGGGGTCTCCTCCCGGTGGGTTGTGCCTGGAATACCTCACCAGGGAGGCGTCCGGGAGGCATCCTAAACAGATGCCCGAGCCACCACATCTTTAAGGGATAGCCTTAGAGAGGATGAAACTCCTTTCAGCCGTTTGTATCCGGGATCTTGTTCTTTCAGTCACGACCAACAGCTCGTGACCATAGGTAAGGGTAGGAACGAAGATCGACCGGTAAATTGAGAGCTTCACCTTTCGGCTTAGCTCCTTCTTTACCACAACGGATCGGTACAAAGTCTGCATCACTGCAGACGCTGCACCGATACTCCTGTCGATCTCCCGTTCCATTCTTCCCTCACTCGTGAACAAGACTGCAGATACTTGAATTCCTCCACTTGGGGCAGGATCTCATCCCCGACCATGATCTCAGATTTGGAGGTGCTGATTTTCATCCCAGCCGCTTCACACTCGGCTGCGAACCACTCCAGTGAGAGTTGGAGATCACGGCTTGATGAAGCCAACAGAACCACATCATCATCTGCAAAACGGGCTCACCACCTGTGGGAGGGGCCATAGGGGTCGGTCGGGTGCAGTGTGAGCTGGGCGGTGGCCAAAGGCACGGACATTGACGATCCGATCCCCGGCTACAGAAGCTGGCTCTAGGGACGTGGAATGTCACCTCTCTGGCAGGGAAGGAGCCAGAGTGGTGTTCTGTTATTGGACTAGTGTGCTCACCACGGATTGTCCATAACGAACACCATGTTCAAGCATAAGGGTGTCCACGTGTTCACTTGGCACCAGGACACCCTAGATCGCCGCTTGATGATCAACTTTGTGGTCGTGTCATTGGACTTGCGGCCGCATGTCTTGGACACCCGGGTGAAGAGAGGGGCGGAGCTGTCAACTGATCACCACCTGGTGGTGAGTTGGCTCCGATGGTGGGGGAAGATGCCAGTCGGACATGGCAGGCCCAAACGTATTGTGAGGGTCTGCTGGGAACGTCTGGCAGAATCCCCTGTCAGAAGGAGTTTCAACTCCCACCTCCGGCAGAACTTCACCCACGTCCTGGGGAATACGGGGGACATTGAGTCCGAGTGGACCATGTTCCGCGCCTCGATTGCCTAGGCGGCCGACCAGAGCTGTGGCCGTAAGGCAGTCGGTGCCTGTCATGGCGGTAATCCCCGAACCCGTTGGTGGACAACAGCGGTGAGGGATACCGTCAAGCTGAAGAAGGAGTCCTATCGGGCCTTTTTGGCCTGTGGGACTCCTGAGGCAGCTGATGGGTACCGGCTGGCCAAGCGGAATGCAGCTTTGGTGGTCGCTGAAGCAAAAACTCGGGCATGGGAGGAGTTCGGTGAGGCCATGAAGAACGACTTCCGGGCGGCTTCGAGGAAATTCTGGTCCACCATCCGGCGTCTCAGGAGGGGGAACCAGTGCACAATGAACACTGTGTGTAGTGGGGATGGGGCACTGCTGACCTCGACTCGGGATGTTGTGAGTCGGTGGGGAGAATACTTCGAAGACCTCCTCAATTCCACTGACACCCCTTCCCATGAGAGAGCAGAGTCTGGGTTCTCTGAGGCGGGCTCTCCTATCTCTGGGGTTGAGGTCACCGAGGTGGTTAAAAAGCTCCTCAGTGGCAAGGGTGGATGTGATTCGACCCGGAGTTCCTAAAGGCTCTGGATGTTGTGGGGCTGTCCTGATTGACACGCCTCTGCAACATCGCGTGGACATCGGGGTCAGTCCCTCTGGATTGGCAGTCTGGGGTGCTGGTCTCCCATTTTAAGAAAGGGGACCGGAGGGTTTGTTCCAACTATAGGGGGATCACACTCCTCAACCTCCCTGGTAAGGTCTATTCAGGGGTGCTGGAGAGGAGGGTCCGTCGGGAAGTCGAATCTCAGATTCAGGAGGAGCAGTGTGGTTTTCATCCTGGCTGTGTAACACTGGACCAGCTATTCACCCTCGGCAGCGTCCTTGAGGGTGCATGGGAGTTCGCCCAACCAGTCTACATGTGTTTTTTGGACTTGAAGAAGGCGTTCGACCGTGTCCCTCGTGGAGTCCTGTGGGGGGTGCTTCGGGAGTATGGGGTACCGAACCCCCTGATACGGGCTGTACTGACCGGAGTCAGAGTTTGGTCTGCATATCCGGCAGTAAGTCAGACTCGTTTCCGGTGAGGGTTGGACTCCGCCAAGGCTGCCCTTTGACACCGATTCCGTTCATAACTTTTATGGACAGAATTTCTCGACGCAGCCGAGGCGTAGAGGGGGTCCGGTTTGGTATTGCAACTATGGTTAAGAAAAGGGGGCTGAAAGGTAAGGAGATTGGACTTTCCGAAGATTTCTCGATTTCGCTCAGCCTGTTAAATTTCCTTATCACGTGACACGGACTGGTGCAATATGCCGCGACGAATGTAGGCGCTTCACTCACCTCGGACTAAACCCTCGACATAGTACGTTCATCACTACTTTGACGAGAAGAAAACCCCAATCATTGAATCTCGTGTCTGGATAAACTCGTCTCGGTGCACGTTGAAGCTTCTCGGCCTAGCTTAGCTTATCTTAGCTTGCTAGCTGCTAACGAAGAGACGCGTCACATCAAAGATTTGTCATCCAAAAAACTACTCATTTTGTACTTCCAATTACTGAACTGACTGCTCAAACGCCTTTGAAAGCAACGTAAATCTGATTATTGACACTATAATTATGCACGTTCGTGATAAAATCTTTAATTTAAACCTGTTCCCACGAGTCTTAATAACATGTCTGGCATGTGTTCATCATAGTTTCCCAAGGATCAAGAATTATAGATGTATTTTTACAGCATATTTCTTGCTAAAGTGGATTTGGTTCATTTTAGGGGCGGATCTGTCTCATGCAGTCTCGGCGCCCTTTGTACGATGTCAATGCACCGGACTCTTGCTATATTAGTCATTCAAACTGCTCTAAATGCTGGAGGACTCTGCATCTTTTTGCACAGTTGTCAAAAAAATAATAATAATTGTACCGGCATTACCAGATAACTAGCAACCCTTTATTGCTCAGTGACTGTTTTTCTCAATGTCTTTCTGTCTCCAAAGTGTTCTCTGTCAATTGACTGTCTGTTGTCGTACTAGAGCGACTCCAACCACCGGAGACAAATTCCTTGTGTGTTTTTTGGACATACTTAGCAAAAAAAAGAAGATTCTGATGCAACACTGCAGCTCTGCTTACCTTTGGCTTTGACATGGTAGTGCTCAGCTGCCTCGTCAAAGTGGTTCTTATGCTCTAGAACTCCTTCCAGCATAGCTGATCAAGTCATTGGATGAGAAACTCTGTGTTGGGAGGCCAATTGTGATGACACAATACAACAAAATGTAGAAGCGTTCACTCAGACTGATTTTCAGAACTTGGCAGATAACACAGTTGATGGGTGGACAGGCACACAAAAAAACTCAATTATTTGTATACAAGACATAAAAAAAAACAGCTAGCTAGCCCTCTGAAGAGGATTTGAACTCAAATCAGTTCAAGAAACAGTCCCTTTGCAAATATAGTTTGTTACATCGGCCAGCACTACTCATTCTAAACCTAATGGCCCTGTGCAAAGGTTAGATTGACATGGCAACTCGTAGAGGCTGAATTCTGGTTGGCCCAAAAAATACCTACCATCCACAAACACGTATGGAACACGTGTAATGCACCCAAGAGAAACGGTACCAAATGAGGAGTATAGACTGCTGGGAATAAATTCATACAATTTCATCATGGAACAATTCGGGTTGTGACAGAAAATCAACTTACTTTCAATATCGAGAATGTTCATGGGATTTCCTGCAACAATCACAATAAAGAAACACTTCATTACATATTGAAAATAAACACGTTTAATACAAAGGATATCGCGGCATAGAAATGATTTCCGTTTTCTCATTTTCGTTTTCCATTTTATTTCATGCACGCCTACTGATTCACACTCAGGCGGCGGTAACTACAAACTGGTTGGTAAACGCCTTCCTATTATAGCAAGAAGAAGAAAAAAACAACAACGAAGAAGATGAGAAAAGAAACGCTAGCAAGACGGTGTCATCGTTAAAGCCTTGATATGCATTTCCTTGCTGCTTATTCTTAATTCTGTGCCCATTTATTTCATGCAACCAAGTTTTTTAAAAATGTATTTTTCCTCGGTGCCCGCACGGACTCGCTTTCGTGCGGTTTGAGAGTTAACGAGCTAGTTTAGCTTCCTAGCTGCGAACAAAGACAGGCCGACGTTTAGCAACGCCACGCTAAGCAAAGATCAAGTGTGGGCGTAAAGTGTGGTGATTATCGTTTGAAAATGTGTGCAACGCGTGTCAAAGAAGAGTACGAGGAAGAACATTGTCGAACTAAAGAGGAGAACGAGCGTCAACTACTAGACGCTGTTTTCGAGAAGACTGAAGATGGAGAAGGTTTGATCATCTCATCCTCTCAAATGCTTGGTAACTTTCTGTACAAGTATTAGACAGGTGTAGTTTTACACCAAAGTTTCGTTTTTCATTCATTGATGCACCGTCAAAAGAAAAGAGTTGCCTAGGGAACTGAGTAGTGGACAGGCATTTGAACGCCTTATTTTGAGACCAGTTTAGTTCTGATGTACGACGGCTTGTTTCAGCTTAAGACTTTGTACATGACACTGAGCCAGTGCGCATTTTGTAGTGCTATTCTGATATGTAGTAAGACTAGGTTATTTATTGAATCCCACAATGCATCTTTAAAAGTAGCGAACACTCAATGTCACTAGAAAATAAAAAACATCTGATACAGACGTGATATTTTTTTTTGATGTTTGTTTCCGGGGTAATATTTTAATATTGGCGCAAGACTTTAATGAGATTTGGTTTGAAAATACTTTTTGGTCTAAGGTAGAGCAACACACGCAAAAGATGTACTGTATGTTTGTCTTCCCGTGTCTTATAGTTGTCAGTAAAAAAGATCTTCATTCAGAGCTGGAGTGGAACTCCAGGTTGGAGCAGGAGGAGCCGGAGCGGCCCCACATCAAAGAGGAAGAGGAGGAGGAGGACATCACCGCGCTGCCGTTTCTTCGTGTCATTGTGAAGAGTGAAGACGAAGAAGGTGATGGCGACCACTGTGGAGCAGACAGTCTCTTAGCTCCACTATCGCATAGTGAAAACACAACTGGAACTGATGATGACGAACACGCTAAAGGTGATGTGAGATATCGCACTGACAACAAACGCTGGAAATGTTCTCAGTGTGAAAAAACCTTTGGCAACAACTCTGCTTTGAAAATGCACATGAGAACACACACAGCGGAGAAACCCTTTTCGTGCTCCGTTTGTGGTAAGGAATTCTCTCAAAAGGGGAATTTGTTAAGACACACAAGAACACACACTAGACCCACCACACTGAAAAAACAATGCTCAGTTTGTGGGACGAGATTTCGTCAAAATTCACATTTGAAGAAGCACATGAGAACACACATCGGTGAGAATTCATTTTCCTGCTCGGTGTGCGGTAAAAAATTCTCTCGGAAGTCCGTTTTGACAACACACACGAGATCACACACTGGTGAGAAACCATTTTCTTGTTCAGTGTGCAACAAAAGTTTTAGTAGCCGTTCGTCATTTGTCCGACACAAAAAAACACACACTGGTGAGAAACCTTTTTCCTGCCCACTTTGCGGTAAACAATTCTCTCAAAAGGGAAATTTGATCAGACACACCAAAAATCACACTGAACAAACCACACTGAAGCCAAACGGCTCAGTGACTGCTATGATATTTTGTCAAAATGCTTATTTGGGAACACAACTGAGAAAACACACGGGAAAGAAAGCATTTTCCTGCTCCGTGTGTGGTAAAACTTTCTCTCATAAGTCAGTTTTGACGATACACAAAAGGACACACACTGGAGAAAAACGATTTTCTTGTTCAGTCTGCAACAAGAGGTTCAGCGGTCGGTCGTCATTTGTCCGACACAAAAGAACGCACACCGGTGAGAAACCTTTTCCCTGCTCAGTTTGCGGCAAAAGATTTGGTGAAAAGGCACATTTTGTAGTACACACAAGAACACACACTGGGGAAAAACCTTTTTCATGTCCCGTCTGTAACAAACGTTTTAGTGCTTATTCGACATTTTCTCGACACAAAAGAACACACACCGGCGACAAGCCTTTTACATGTTCCGTCTGTGGTAAAAGGTTTGCGTTGAAGACATATTTAATGGTACACGCAAGAACACACACTGGGGAAAAACCTTATTCTTGTTCGGTGTGTGGCAAACGTTTCAGTGGCCGTTCATCATTTGTTCGACACCAAAGAACACACACTGGGGAGAAACCTTTTCCCTGTTCCGTATGTGGTAAAAGCTTTGCTGGAAAGAAATATTTCATGGCACACACGAGAGCACACGCTGGTGTAAAACCTTTTACATGTCCGTTGTGTAACAAAAGTTTTAGTGTTCATTCGTCATTCGTTCGCCACCAAAGAACACACACGGATGACAGGCCGTATTCTTGCTTAGCGTGCGGAATGAGATTAACGTGTCGTTCCCATTTAGAAAGACACATGACAACACACACTGGTGAGAAAATGTTCACTTGTAGTGTGTGTGATAGAAAATTCTCTCGTAAGGACAATCTGAAGACACACAAGTGTGCTGGTAAGAAATAAAGCTCCAGGAATGGAAATAAACAGCAAGTCTTCATGTGCACGTTTGACTAGTTGATGTGACAACATAGGAGAGATGGACCAATAAGTTTTTTTCAGGGCCGATACCGATTATTGGTAGTCAAAGATCCATTTGCGGTGAATGGGAAAATATTAGTGTCAACATTTTGAATAATACAAACTCCAACACTTTGCTTAAATGTCATTATAACTGAAATGTTAATCTTTCACGTATCTTAAGTTCAAACAAAAACAAAAGGTGCTAGGAGTTCCCAGGCTCATCAGCATTTCTTAAAAGTTAACTGAAATTTTTCATAAATCCTAGTGAGGATAAGCGGTACAAAAATGGACGGATGGAAAAGTTTCCTGAAGCAAACGCAGTTTTCAATTGATCTCTTTTTGGCCGTTTGATGTTTTTTTTTTTTTTGTGCTTTTATTTAAAGGCCGAATATGGGCGCCATTAATCCGCCCGGCTGATAATTGGTCAAATGCTGACAATGTAGATGAGTAACTAGTATTGAGGCTTGTGGTAGACTTCCTAAAGAACTCTTTCAGTCGTTTTGGAACTTGTGAACATTGTCACTAGTGTTGCAGTGCATTGACGGCTGTGTTCTATACAAAGTGTCTGTTGTTGTGGAAATTCTGCAGTGGAGGAATAAATCAAAAACAGGTTTGTCGTTGGTTGTCTTTATTTCAAGAAGAAAGAAGTATGTGCTGTAATGCTAATAATGCCTATATACTTGTGGCTATGTAATTAGTTTGCAAGGTGTTGGATGACTGCACAGCGTCTGATGGCACCAGTCTGCAAGTAAAGTTACGCATCCGTCGAAAAATGATTTGCCTGATCATTGAGTTTAGGGACACCTCCACTTGGATTTCTGCAGGGATTGGGTTTGGCTCAATTTCAAATAACCAGATGACAAAATATAGCTGAAGTGCGTAATGACATGCCACACCTGGTGGAGGCAGTGCTGCATTTGGAATGTACTGGCTTTCACCGGAAGTGAAAGAAAAAGACATGGAAAAGAGGTAACAACAAGGCGGTGAGCGAATGTTCACTGTTGTGTACGCATCTGTCGTATAACAAGGTAAACGTCTTCGTGTAAACTCGTCTTGGTGCACCTTTGAGGTTCTCCAACTAGCTTTTTAGCTCGCTAGTTGCCAACAAAGAGAGAGAGAGACGCAAAGCGGTGATCGTTTGTGAGTGTAAAGTATTGTGATTAATCGTGTGAAAATGTGTGCAGTAAAAATAAAATGCGGAGAGCGACTGAATGCGGCCGTCGAATAAATATTTGTAGTGTTGGAAAGAACGATAGCAGAGTACGATGAGGAACTTTGACGAAGAAAAGAGGGCAACGAGCGACAAGGTCAACTTACTGGGTTTGTTTGTTCACTTCGTCCTTTCACCTTCAGTAACGTTTGGTCGGATTCTGATCATTAACGTAATGTTATTCCTAAAAAGAGTTGTATTGATTGTGTGTTGAATCACTCGCGGTTGGCTAATAATATTTGTTTAATATTTATAAAATTTATTTAATAATAATTATGAAATACAATTATTAATTAGAAAGTAAATATCCTCCGTTGGCGAGTAGATATTAAATGTGACATAATGGTACATTGAAGAAGTGTTTCCCAACCTGTATTGAAAAAGCACGTTTTACATTAAAAAAAAAATAATGATAATAATCTCCCTGAAGTTGGGTGGTGACACAACAAAAAAAGTCACAAAAGTATATATCCAGAAATAATAATGATTTTGTCTCAGTTTGCTCAGAGGTTTTTTTTTTTTTTTTTTTTTTTACTCAGTGTGAAGTGTGGGCGGTGGTTTAACTTGAATACAAAGCCGATAGAAATTGAGAGCTTAAATAATTTTCAATTAAGTCAAATTGGACAATTTCACGCAGCATACCTGATGCTCTTTCACAGCACAGCAGTGGTTGAGAATCACTAAATTGGGTTGATTAAGCAACAATCAATGACATACTTTAGAATGACATTAATTATTTTATTGAAATTATACAATATAGCATTATTAACACAGACTATTGACCGTGGATCTGATGGTTTACGCCCATGATGAACACTCTGAAGGTGATATGACATGTCACGCTGACAACAAACACTTGAAGCGCTCTCAATGTGACAAAACCTTTGTCACCAAGTGTACGCTGAAAAAGAAACACCCAATGATCCAGTCAGGAGAGAAAACATTCAGTTGCTCAAATTGCGGTCAAAATTCTATCAAAAGGGAAAGTTGATAAAACACAAGAGCGCACACACGGGAGAAAAAACTTTTCCGTGTTCGTGGTGTGTGATAAAATATCTTTGCCTAAGGAAAATGTGGTAAGACACGAGAAAACACACCGACGGGAAACCTTTTCCCTGCTCAGTGTGTGATACAACATCTCTCTTTTAAGGTAATTTGGAAAGCACACAGGCAACTGTAAATACCTTCAATGTGGAAAAATATTTGGCTACAAGTCAGCTTTGGACATAACACACGAGATATCACATGGGAGAGAAACCATTTTCCTGCTCAGTGTGCTCTAAAACATTCAACACACGAGAGATCACATGGGAGGGAAACCATTTTCCTGCTCAGTGTGCTCTAAAACATTCACAATTTGACAGCACACAAAAGAACACACGCAGGTGAGAAAAGGTTCGGGTGCGGTGTGTGTGATAAAACATGCGCTCGTAAGCACAATCTTCAAAAACGTAAGTGTGATGGTAAGAAATACGGTACTTTAAATAAACTTTGAAGACTTTGTTACAAAATGAGCACTCTGACTAGTTGATGGGAAATGTTTCTTCAACCTTAGCAGAGCATGCTTCACAGCTAATCAAATTCTGGATCTTGAAAAATTTAAGCTGTTAAACATAATAATAAACTAATAAGAATGAAATAAACATTTTGGACCAGGTTGCCCGGGCATATTGTACCTGGACCTTTTGTAGAGTCAAGTCTACCCAACTTAATTCACCTCTTAATACCACCACTATCATGTTGCAATCATAGAAATTATCAATATTATACAATAATGAAATATAACAGCACGCAACTGTGCCACATATACCAGACAACATGATCAAAAAAATATATATACTGATATAATATTTATCATTCCCACCAGAGATGCTGAGATCTGAGATCTGTTTTGCTATTGGAACTTGGCTTGCTCTGACCAACCAATAAGAGGATGGAATAATTTGAACTGTGATTGGTTAAAGAAACATTACCATCCTTCATATAGTTCAAGTTACATGGGCCAGTAGCACTAACGATTTGAAGGCCCAGGGTAGATCGACACATAAAACCTGAAATCTGATTGGACAACACAATCTAACGTCCACATCGTTACATTGACGCAGTAAAAGCAAGAGAAACACTAACAAATGAATACAATAGACTGTTGGGAATGAATTCATCCAATTTAATGCACAAATATTCGAACGTATGTAGTAAATGTAGGACAGTGCTTCTGATCATGTTTCGTCAAGCGGAGGCCGTGCTTGCTGTCAGAGGTGTGTAAAGACACTCCACACCTTACGGGGGCAGTATTGCACTTAGTTGTACTTGCATTACTTTGGTCAAGTGGGATCTTATTGACGCCAATATAAATATAAAAGAATCACTTGGTTTTTGCTGCCCTTTTTTCCTGCTCTGTTTGTGGCGTGAGATTAAGTCAAAAGGAATATTTGAAAATGCACACGCGGACACACACTGGGGAGAAACCGTTCCCCTGCTCTGCGTGTAGGAAAACATTCGCTCATAAAGAGTTTTTGAAAGTACACATGAGAGGACACACCTTTTGAATGCGTAGTCTGTCACAAACGTTTTAGTGGTCGTTCATCATTTCTTAGACACCAAAGATCCCACGCTTGCGAGACAGTGTTTAGTTGCAATGTGTGTGGTAGACACTTCCCTCATGAGCACAATCTGAGCAAACATGAGTGTGTTGGGAAGAAATGAAGCTGCGGGACTTTAAATAAAAAAACTGTAACAACACATTTGGTCTGTTTCATTCAGAAATGTGGATGTGAGGAGGAAAATGACCTTGTAGTGTTTTATTATGCTACCATTACTGTTTGAGGACTTGTGAGCCCGAAGAGGAGAAAGCTGTGAGATAAGTAAATCATCCCACGCCTGACCATTTTACACCAGTGTTTTCCAACTTCATTAAGCCAAAGTGCATATTTTACATTTAAAAAGAAACTCTTACAGCACACAGTTGAAAAAAAAGTCACATAAATATACTGAAATAATAATGTTCTCAGCACTTTACTCACAAATTGGCTTACTGTGAAATCTGGGCCTGTTTAGTTAAACACAAACCTATTATTCTGTTGTGTGAATGTCAACAGGTGAACACTCAGCATGATGATACATTCTGAAAGCTTCCAGAAGAGAATTTAATTGTTCTCTGTTATTCGCAGAAAAAAAATATTATTTGTAGTAAATGAATAATGTTTGGCCCAATTAGATAAAATAGGATAATTTCACATGGCACGGTGGTTGGGAGTCACTGTTCAACGCCACCCACGTATCACATTTATTGATTTATTTATTTGTAAGGATGTCAGCTACAATTTTACTCAACTCTGCAGCAAGGTTGGCATTGCAAATGAGAATATGTTCGCAGTATCCTTACCACCAAACAGGTGTTAATTTTGCCGTTCAGCTCCTTGTTATAGAACTGTAAAAAAGTACAAGAATGGCTGGGCATTCACAAATTTAGAGAATCTCAAGTTAAGTTCCACTTTGAAGGTTATAGTGCATTTTAGGTTCATCCTGAAACACTAAGCTTTTTTCATGAGTGATGTACTGAATTCGGAGCCTTGTGTGCATATGGATGCTTGTCATACATTCAGGCATCACACATTCAAAAATGTAGGTCAAGCGTGTAATGACACTCCACACCTGATAGAGGCAGTAATGCACTAGGTGTAATGTTTTTTTTTCCCGGAAGTAAAAAAAAAAGAAAAAAGTAAAGCCGAACTTAGCAAGGCGTTTGGTGGTTCGTTGCGACTTTTGTGCTTTATTATCAAAATATCTGCCGTAAATCAGGGCGAAATTGTTCCTGCCAGAATAAAGAAAGAATACACTTCTCTTGTGGCTAGCTTAGCTTAGCTTCCTTTTTGTGTGTGTGTGCTAGCTGTGAAGAGCGAGACGCGGAAGTTAGCAACGCATCGCTAAGAAGAGGCGATCAAGTGTGAGTGTAAATTGCTGTGATTATCGTGTGAAAATGTGTAAAGTGGAAATATTGAGAGCGTTGTTAAATCAGCGACTAAGTGCGGCAGTTGAAGAAGTGTTTGTAGTGTTTGCAAGAACGATAGCAGAGTACGAGGAGGAGCTTTGCCGAACTAAAGAGGAGAACGAAAGACAACGTCAACTACTGGACGCTGTTTTCAAGCCTCAGGTTGCGTTCCACCATACAGGTAAGGTTAGTAACTTATTATTGTTGTTTATTTTAATGCCAGTGCTGAGTAACAGTCACATGTTATCCTGCACCAAAATTATATGGATGTATTATTCTCCCCGCTTTTGTCCTGAAACGTAAAAATGTCTCACCTTTGCTTTTACTTTACATTATTCTTTGCATTATTCAAAAACACACTTCTTGCCCAAACAGATGTTATGATTTTCACAAGTTATCTATTACAACCCCTTCACGTCCTTCCTTGACTTTCACCCAGCAATAAAACCGTGCCAATCCCTGACGTGTGTAGGCCATACTTATGCATGCTTAACCAATTACAGTAGCTTACACTGATAATATTTACCGTTAGAAAAATCGAGTCAAATAAATAAATAAATAAATAATCAGTCCTTTATACTCCAAGTTGATCTTGACTGAGGGAAGCTTGACTTCAGAAGACAACTTCTTGTGTCCTGCAGACATCAGTGAAGAAGAGCTTCATCCTGAGCACCAGGGGTGGAGCTTCAGTATGGAACAACAGCAGCGAGAGCCCCCCAACATTAAAGAGGAAGAGCCTCTTTACATTAAAGAGGAAAAGGAACAGGCCGATATCGCCAACGTTACAGTGACGGATGCCATTGCAAACATTGAAAATGATGAAGACAACGCGCATTGGTCACAGCTTCATCCCAGTCAAAGTGATGAGAACAGAGGGGAGAAGCCTCCGAGCGGCTGCTCAAGTCAACACGCGACAACAAAACATGATAGAGACCACCGTGGAGGATCACAAGAAGACAGCCTCTTAGCTCCACTGTCAGATAGCAACAACACAGAATCACATTCTCCGGACACTGACGATGACAAACACTCTAAAGGTGTTAGGACGTGTCCCGCCGACAACACGCACTTTAAATGCTCTCAGTGTGACAAAAGTTTCATCAACACGGCTACTCTCAAAAGGCACATGATGATTCACAAAGGAGAGAAAACCTTCAATTGCTCATTTTGTGGTAAAAGATTCAATCAAAAGGTACATTTGATCAAACACACGCGAACGCACACAGGAGAAAAACCTTTTTCCTGCACAGTTTGTGGTATGAGATTAAGTCAAAAAGAATATTTGAAAGTGCACATGAGAACACACACTGGTGAGAAACCATTCCCCTGTTCAGTGTGTGGTAAAAAGTTCTCTCAAAAGGCATTTTTGAAGGTACACACAAGAACGCACACTGGTGAAAAACCTTTTTCTTGCTTAGTCTGTAACAAAAGTTTTAGTGCTTATTCAACATGTACTCGGCACCAAAGAACACACACGGGTGACAAAGTGTTCAGCTGTAGTGTATGTGATAAAAAATTCACACGGAAGGACAACCTGAACAAACACAAGTGTAATGCTAAGAAATGAAGCTGCAAAATAATCTTTAAAAGTCATGAACTATAATAACGCTGTGTTTGAAATCACTCCCGATCCACTACATAAACGTATATAAAGTTGGCTGTTTTGTACTACTTTTGGAATGTGTAGTGATATATATGTTATTAGTGCCCTCAATGTATCTCACAATGCATTTTGAGATCACCAGATGTCGTTCGGCAGATTTTTTTGCTTTGACTTGAGAGTAAACACGTGTGAGACGAGGGCTCTATGGTGGCAGTGAAGTCAACTCACTTCACAACGAGCACCACTTTGGCAGGTAGTGAAGAATTCTTCAAAAAAGGGGCTTCAAGCTGTTTCGTGCAGCACCCTCTTGAGGTTTACTGTCAAACTAAACATAAACGCAATTACACATTGTGTATTTAACCAAACCACATATCTTACGAATGTCTGCTAGCACATTGCTAACACACGATGCAAAACACAACAAACAGGCTAATGGAAATGGCTCTGATGTTGCGGTAGTCATAACCATTTAAGCAATGGCTATTTGAACACAAACAGCGGAGCAACACATGTAGACAGACAATATAATACTCACAGGCATATATTCTTTGTCCACTATGAAACCGTCTCCATGTAAATCCTTGAGTTATATTTGCATTATACTGCCCCCAGGTGGCCAAGGCTCACACACCAGACTACCCAAGACTGTAACAACATGAGCACACTTTGACTAGTTGACGTGACAACAGAGATGAGTAAATAGTGTTGATGTTGAATAATTCCTGTGTTGGAGCTGAATGTCGTTCTATACAAAGTGTGTGTTTCATTAAACAATGTTTTACGATGATTTCGTTACAGTGTAAGGATTTTTATGTGGCCCGAAAGAAGACAAAACTTTGAAATAAATCGTCCCACATCACGTGCTAAGTTCTACACCAATCACACAGAAATTCACCCCCCCTCCCAAAAAACAAAAAAATGTGTGTAAGTCTCACAAGCACGAGGAGAACATGTTAACTCCACACAGAAAGGTGCTGAGATTTGAATCATCAACCTCAGAACCTTGATGCAAGCGTGCTAACCACTAGGGCACAGTGCCTGTCACCTAATTTCTATGTATAAGAAAAATATTTTTGGATGGTGTCTAATAAAATATTGTAATTTCTTGAGGTGGTGAATTTCAGACTTGCAATAACTAAGCTATACTTTTGCAAAATATTGATTGTAATATGATATACAATATTGTAATGTGTGTCGTGGATCGATGTAATATGAGTTTTCTACAGCTATTGAGGGTGCAGAGACAGATATTTTTATTCAATTATTTGCAGAATGCTGGGACTAAGAAAATGGCGCCATAATATCACTTGATTTTGCACACGTTATTTTATCTTTCCTCTAGTTCTACAAAGACTGCATTCCTGCAGCATAATTATGCTATATTTATTAATTACCAAATACCAACATGCAACACATTCCATCCGTTTTTGTCATAGTTTAGATGACTAGATTTAATTTTATAAAATTCCGACCGTTCATACAGAACAAGATGATGGTGGAGCGTGTAATGACACTCCACGCCTGCTGATGGCAGTACTGTAGCGCAAGTGATTACGACCGTTGTCTCTACCGGAAGTTGTGTAAAAAAACGCAAGGCAAAACGTTAGCAGTACGACGCGAGGTTGTTCATCTCGATGTTTTTGTGTTTTAAGTTAACGCAGCCAGCAGAGTAGTACAATTATTTGCGTCCGGCTAAAGTCGTCCCGGTGCATTTTTCAGTTTCTTCTCAGCTATTCTAGCTCGCCAGCGGCAAGCTAAGCTACACGTAAGTTAGCAACAGTTTGCGTTGCAGAGATCATAAAGTATTGTGTTTATCGTGTGAAAATGTGTAAAGCGGAAAAGCTCAAAGCGTTGCTGAATGCACGGCTGAGTGCTGCCGTCGAAGAAATATTTACAGCGTTTCAAAGAACGATAGCAGAGTACGAGGAGGAACTTTATCGAACTAAAGAGGAGAATGAGAGACAACGTCAACAACTCGCAGCTGTTTCCATGCCTCAAGTTGACTTACGCAAAACAGGTTTGTTCTCGTCTTGATTCAAAATGAACACTGCAGCATGCCCAAAAATTGCTTCATGCCATAAAGGTCAATTTTCATATTGTAGGCAGCATGGCGTGCTTGTGGTTAGATCGTCTGCCAAACAGTTCTCAGGTTGGGGGTTCGAATCTCGGCTACCGCATTCATTTGGGGATTTTGCATGTTCTTGTGTGGGGTTTCAGATCCACATGGGGACTGACCAACAACGATTTGTACAAAAAAAATTGGACTCGCTTTTCGGACGATAGTTAATTTTTGCCTTTCATTTGTACCACATTTTTAGAATGAACGGACAGCATCTACACACTTGATAGCTACATCTTTGCTTTGAAGAAATTATCCTGTGTGCCTTCAGTGTGGCAGCGTATTGTCTCTTCACCTCGCTCCTTTTTATCTGCGGTTTTAGAAGAGCATAAAAATGGAAGATTAAGTGTCCAAAACATTGGAAATGTGAAGAGAGAGAGAATGCGGAGAGTCACTATACAGGAGAAAGTTACACGTTGCTGAGCATGATTGTGATCCACCCAACCCATGTGTGTTCTCCGTGCAGACGAAAATGAAGAACATCTTCCCCCAGAGCAGCAGAACGACCAGTCCAGGGTGTATCCCGCCTTTAGCCCAAAGTCAGCTGGGACAGGCTGTAACTCACCCACCACCTTTTCGAGGATAAGTGGTATGGAAAATGGGTGGATGGGTGAGCAGCAGAAGGAGAACTTCGGGTTGGCGCAAGAGGAGCCAGAGACACCCCACGTGAAAGAGGAAGAGAACGCTACCGTTATCACCAACTGTCCGCTGACCAGTGTCGCTTTGAAGACAAACGATAATGACGGCAACGGTCTGAGGTCCCAGCTTCATCCCAGGCAAAGTGTGGAGAACAGATGGGCCGAGCCCTCGAGCAGCAGCTCAACGCAACCCATGAAAACCGAAGACGATGGAGGCCGATGTGGAGGATCACGAGCGGACGGCCTCTTAGCTCCGGTCTCGCTTGACACTGTTGATGAACACTCTCAAGGTGATGTGACGTGCCACACCGACAACACACACTGGAAATGTTCTCAGTGTGGGGAAACCTTTGGTGCCAAGAAAAATCTAAGAAGACACATGGTGCTCCACACGGGAGACCAGCCTGTCAGTTTTTCTCATTCCAAAATAGTCTCTACAAAGGGACATTTAACAACAATTACAAAAGCACACACTGGAGATAAACCACATTCCTCTTTTAGTGATCATTCACCTATGATTAATGGTAAGAAAACACACACTGGTGAGAAACTGTTTAAGTGCTCAGTATGCAGTCAAACATTTTCACAAAAACAAAATATGATGACCCACATGAGAATACACACTGGAGAGAGACCTTTTGCCTGCTCAGTTTGCGGTCTACGATTCACTCAAAAGATTACTTTAATACATCACAACAGAACACATACCGGTGAGAGACCGTTCTCCTGCTCGGTGTGTAAGAAAGGTTTTGCACATCCTGCCTCACTTATGAGGCACATGAGAACACACAATGGTGCGAAACCATTTGTGTGCCCAAATTGTGGTCAAGGATTTTCTGTTCAATGCACGTTGAAAAAGCACATGAGGACACACTGGTGATAAATTGTTCAGTGACAGTTTGTGCGACAAAAATATCTCATATGTAGTTTGCATATTCTTCTTGTGTGACCGGTATGTGATGTGATGAAAGTCAATTGGATTAGGCCACAGCTCACCTGCGACCCTAATGAGGATAGCACAACAGAAAATGGATGGATGGACTTTGAGAGACTGACTTTGTGGCCACTCAGTTCGTAAACCGAGTCTGGGAAAATATAAAAATGCTGAACCAAGGTTTGACTGTAGTTCGATGCGTGGCGGCGTTGACACAAAGGAAAGAAGCCACTGAGTCTCGTGTGTTAAACGTTGCACTCTAACTAAACACTAGTGCTGTTACGCCTCTGGTACGACCTCGGACGCTGGAATCTTTGGCGTAGACGTCAACCCTCAACCCCACATGATTAGCATCATCATAGGACAAGGCAGGAAAAAAGACGGCCAAGATGACTAGTGGGAAAGTCGTGTGTCACAACCCTGTAAATAAGTTTAAATAAGCTTCATGCTTTATTTTTTGAAAGGGGTCTAATTATGTGAAAGGGAATTTTATTGAATGGATTGTATGCAAATACTGTAGTTTTGTCTGACGTGCCTGTCCACTCGTCAAGTGTGAAAAAACAACCATATAAATCTTGCTTTAGCTGTTTCTGAAAATGTGTCTATGAGAGAGCCCTTTTGCATTTCTACACCTGTGACTTGAAGCCGGGCTAGGTGAAGATCCAGAAACCATGGTTGGACTACACTGTTTAAGAATCTATCATGTCAAATCCAAAAGGTAAGCAGACCTGCGTTGAGTTTTGTTGGATGCAAAGATTTGCACATACTTGATCGCCGTGTAGTGATGAAATACTGTCTTCACAGGTGAAAATACAGTGCAATAGAACGTAATATTCAATCTTAGTGTGTGTTCACTCACACACTAAGATTGAATATTGCATTCTATTTAAAAGTGCAAACATTGGTGAAAGTCTACATTGTGTTTTTGATGAGAATGTTCTGGGGGAAAATGTCATAGTTTGGGTTTAATTCTATTACTATGGAATAGTGGATTTTAGAGGTGCATTCTTTTTCAAAAGTTTTTGGATTGAACCATATTGTTGTTTTTTGTTGTTGTTGTTTTTTGCTCACAATTTCTCCACATTTGGAAAATAATCTCAACAAACAGATGATACTAGCGTGCATAAATGCTTTCCTGGTTGGAACAGATGAAGGTAAATGTTTATAGATAAAAGTATGAGTAACAAATGACACGGTTCATGATGGGGCTCGAAATAAAAACCTTAAAATTACATGACTGATGCTTCCCTGACTGAGCATTTCACGTTCTACTATAGTTACAGGTATTTGTGGTTTTGCGTGTGTTTATATATATATATATAGATCCCCTGACATATCTGTGGGATACAATGTATTTCTACAATATAACGAATTTTGTAAATCTCATCCCAAGACGTCATTGGAACAAGACACGTCATAAAAACAGAGACACACATCCACTTGACGGAGACAGACCCGTAGTATCAAACAGTGTCGTCCAACCGTGGCTTCTGGCTCTTTGTACTTCTCCAGGTGCCCAGTCATAAGCAGAGAAACTTGGTGAGGGGCAGTTATTGTCACTCACACAGTTTCAGAAATATGTAAATAACAAAGGATTCACTTGGATTTTTTTTTAATTTCACACTTGATGGGTGGACAGGCACTTCAGAGACATAACTACAGTATTTGTATACAAACCATTAAAAAAAAAAAAAGGTAAATTATGTAAATCCCATGCAAGGACAGGGAGAACCCCACACAAAAAGACTGGAGCTGAGATTCAAACCCAGAACCTCAGAACTGTGAGGCAGACGTACTACTGACTCGGCTCGCTCAAAGTATTCAGATTATTTAAAATCCTAAAGTTTCATTTCTTACCAGGACACTTCCATTTTATTTCCTTAACCGCTAATCACAATCGTGGTGACAAACATTCAAAGTGTCACTGAGTGGGAACTGAACCGGCACTGGCTGCACCAAAATCAGGCCAGTGAATCCCAACATTATCAGCGACACCAGCACACTTGTGTCTGTTAAGATAATCTTTCCGAGTAAATCTTTGACCACAATTCGGACAGACAAATGGTTTGACTCGAGTGTGCAATTTCATGTGCCTCCAAAGTGTCCCAGGACAAGCAAAACTACTTTTGCACACAGAGCAGGAAAATGGTCTCTCACCGGTGTGTGTTCTGAGGTGATGTGTTAAACTAATCTTTTGAGTGAATCTAGCATCACACACTGAGCAGGCAAAAGGCTTCTCTCCAGTGTGTATTCTCATGTGTGTCTTCAAATTTGGCTTTTGTGAAAATGTTTGACTGCACACTGAGCACTTAAATGGTTTCTCACCACCATTGTTTTTTTTCTTGCCATTAATCGATGCTGAATGATCACGAATAGAGAAATGTGGTTTCTTTCCAGTGTGTGCTTTTGCATGCGTTATCAAATGTCCCTTTGTAGAGACTATTTTGGAATGAGAGAAACGGAGAGGCTGGTCTCCCGTGTGGAGCATCATGTGTCTTCTTAGATTTTTCTTGGCACCAAAAGTTTCCCCACACTGAGAACATTTCCAGTGTGTGTTGTCGTTGTGGCAGGTCACATCACCTTGAGAGTGTTCATCAACAGTGTCAAGCGAGACCGGAGTTAAGAGGCCGTCCCCTCGTGAGCCTCCACATCGGTCTCCATCGTCTTCTGTTTTCATGCATTGCGTTGAGCTGCTGCCCGGGGGCTCGGCCCATCTGTTCTCCTCACTTTGCCTGGGATGAAGCTGGGACCTCAGACCCTTGTCGTCATTATCGTTTGTCTTCAAAGCGACACTGGTCAGCGAACAGTTGGTGATAACGGTAGCGTTCTCTTCCTCTTTGACGTGGGGTGTCTCTGGCTCCTCTTGCCCCAACCCGAAGTTCCACTTCTGCTGCTCACCCATCCACCCATTTTCTATACCACTTATCCTCATAAAGGTGGTGGGTGAGTCACAGCCTGTCCCAGCAGACTTTTGGCTAAAGGCGGGATACACCCTGGACTGGTCATCCTGCTGCTCTGGGGCAAGATGTTCTTCATTTTCGTCTGCAAGGAGAACACACATGGTTTGGGTGGATCACAATCATGCTCAGCATTGTACACCTTTCCCCGGTTTACATTCACTACACTTGTAACTCCCAGCATACCCTTCCCTACTGACTACCCAGTGACCCCCCCCACAGGGGATCGGGACCGAGCCCTGCTGCAAATTGGGAGTCCCCCTAAAAACGTTTTGACTTGGCTATAGTACTACTTTTAACCATAAATATACTGAAACCTATGATCCCAAAGCACTTTTTAATATTTAAAACTCATCTTACAACATTAGCCTGCCCAACATATAAGTATCGGTGTCTGTTCGGAACCACGCTCTAGCCACTATACAATGCCCTGAATTTGCCCTACTCGCCAATTTTTTAATTTTTTTTTTTGGGGGGGGGGGTTCATTTAAACATACCACTGCAAATAGTGCTTTGATGCTTTTATGGGCAATTGCAATTTCTCGCGCTCGGGCCCTATCGTGGGCGTTCACTTCAACGTGAGTTAGCCATTTTTGAATGCTGTTCGAATGTGTAGTGGTTACGGGTTATATCCTACATAGTGCCCTTAATGGATCTCACAATTCATCTTGAAACATTATGAAAAACCAATGGTCACAAGAAAAGCTATACTTTACATCCAAGATGAATTGCATTATTTAATTGATTGATAAATTAGTTCATGAGTTAATGCAAAAATAACGTCAAGACTGCCGTTGCCACTCTGTGGCCGTGATTTGAACACCAAACTTGAGAACTGAGGGGCTGGCGGGATAACCACTTGTACAACGTGCTGCCTACTCACGAACCTTTAGGGTGAAAAATATTTTTTGTCATAATGTAGTGTTAATTATAGTAAGTGGAAGAGGAAATGTGATTTCCCTCCAGTGTACGCTGTTGTGTCTGTGATCAAACGTTCTTTTGTACAGACTATTTTATAATCAGAGAAGCTGAAAGGTTTGTTTCCTGTGTGGAGCACGTTGTTTCTTCTCCACATTTTCTTGGCAACAAACGTTTCCCCACACGTCATATCACCTTTAGAGTACGGCGTTCTATTGTCACGATCTGATCGTGAAGCTAAGAGGCTCTCGGCTTGTAATCCTCCACAGTGGTCTCCATAACCTTCTGTTGTCATGTGTTGCCTTGAGTTGCTGCTAGGAAGTTCCGCCCATCTTTTTTCCTCACTTTGACCGGGATGAAGCTGCAACCTCGGACCACTGTCTTCAGTCTTCACAGGGACACCAGTCAGTGGACATTTGGTGATATCGGCAGTCAAGTCTATCTCTTTAACTTGGTGGGGTTCCAACTCCTCCTGCTCCAACCTGAAGTTCCACTTCAGCTGCTCATCCATCCATCCCTTTTCTCTACTGCTTATCTCCGTTAAGATCGCGGTGGAACTGCATTCTCTCCCAGCTGAATTTGGGCAAAAGCCAAGGTACAGCCTGGACTGGTCATCCTGCTGCTCCGGCGGAAGAAATTTGTCACTGTTGTCTGCAGGACACAAGAAGAAATAGAGAGAAAAAACTTCACGTAGCTTAATGTCACAAAAATGCAATCAACCACTGCCAGTAATTCTGTGGACATCTCTACTTATTGGCTATGTCAACCTCTGAAAATATCAGAACGATCGCGACCACATTTTGCATTTTATGGATGTTGAAGCGTTTTTCAAATAACCTATAAAATCCAATATATGGGAGCGATCGTTCTGATATTTTCAGAGGTGGAAGTGGGCAGAGGTACAGACATTTTAGTGATGATTGCTTGTAGTTTTGTAATGTGGTGTTTTTTTTCCTCACATATGCCGGGCAATTCAGAAAGAATGGCTCAAATGACCTGTCCCATCTAGATCCACCTCACTCTCAAGTTTAAGCAATCAAAAAAACTAAATTCGAAGGTTTTTTTTTTTTTTTTTTTTTTTAAGTACGTGAAATTAATGACTGCAGATGTTGACCAGTCCATTTGAAAAACGGAATTTCAGGGTGAAAAGCATTTTTGTTTCGGAATACTGTAGTGCTAATTATAAAAATTTAAATGCAATAAAGACGTGACCAAACCTGTTACGTGCAAGTCAACTTGAGGCAAGGAAACAGCGGCGAGTTGTCGACGCTGTCTCTCATTCTCCTCTTTCGTTCGACCAAGTTCCTCCTCGTACTCTGCGATCGTCCTTTGAAAAACTCCAACGACTTCTTCGACGGCCGCACCGAGTCGCGCATTCAGCAACGCTCTCAGCATTTCCACTTTACACATTTTCTCACACACTTGTACTTATCTATATCTCTGCTTAGCGATGTGTTACCTAATTTTGCCAAGCTAAGATATACGAAGAAGCATAAAAATGAAGTTCAACGAGCACAATGAACAACCTCGCGTTCATGTACTTTCTTTTTGTTTCGTCGTCTTTTTTTTATTATTTAGTTCCGGTAGAGGAGAAAAAGCTCGTGGATTTTGGTGCAGTACTATCATCATCAGGCGTGGAGTGTCATTACAACGAATCACAGTGTACGACAATGTTCAAATGGCTTGTTTTTGCGCTTTAAAAAAACCACTGTCATCACACATTTTTCAGAATTTGTATTTTATTCATTTTTCTCGTGTTCAAGTGGGTCACTGCTTGGACGGCAAATCTGATTAACAGTTTAAAAAAAAAAGATTTGTGGACATGCATTGCAAATAAATATGTCAAGATTGTAATAACACTTCCACATCTGACGGAGGCAGTAGAACGTATTAACCGTTTCTGGTCTACCGGAAGTCAAAAATAAATAAATACCAAAATTAAAAAAGGGCAATCTCTAACTCGAATTAAAAGAATCAGTTGGTCACGTGTCTTGGATAGAATTCAATTTGTCTTTGATAGTCATATTCCAAATGTGATTAGCTAGGACGACTACATCAAACAACATGTCGACACTTTGATGTCTTTGAAGATCAAAGGAGCGGGATGAGCCTGCGTCGGCGATGACGTCACTGCCCCGAAAACAAGCCTCGTCCAACGTTTTTCTAATAAACTTGTTGGATTACTCGACGCACGAAGAACCCTCGACGCAGCACGTCCGGGCAGGCAGTCGGCGTTTCCGCCAGTAAAGTTGACTGACCGGCTGGCTGGTACAATTCGTGCGGTCTCGGTGCACTTTGAAGCTTCTCCGGTTGGTTTAAGCTTAGCTTTAGCTCGCTAGCTGCGAACAAAGACGCGGAAGTGAGCAAGTGAGTTGCAAGTGGGTGAAAAATGTGCAAAGTAGAAATGCTGAAGGCGCTGCTCAATCAGCGACTAAGTGCGGCCGTCGAAGAAATATTCGGAGTTTTTGCCAGAACCATCGCAGAGTACGAGGAGGAACTTTGCCGAACAAAAGAGGAGAACGAGAGACAACGTCACCTGCTGGACGCCGTTTTCAGGCCTCAAGCTGACATACTCGGAGCAGGTTTGTTAATTTTTTCCCCCTCTCACTTGTTTCAAATCCAGCTTTGACCAACATTTACAACCTGAATTATAATATTTCGTTTCATCAATTTATGTTCATATATTAGCCACAGTTTGTTCTCACTTCGTAGTGTTTCTCTTGTCTGCACCGCTTTCATTACGTGTACGTGGATGTTCGATTTATCCAATTTTTTTTTCTTTCATTTTTTTTGTCCTGTTCGGCTGTTCGGTCAAGCAGAATGGAAAATCTGTATTCCTTTCATGCCGGAACAGTTTTATTGTGTCAAAGTGGAGTTTTTAAGCTTCCCTTGTGGTATTGTAAATGAGGTTTATTGAGAATCAGACTTGATCAGTCGAACAGAAAAAGGTTTCTAGAAGGGAGAAAGAAACAAAGACAAAAGACAAAGCAATAATTGTAAACAGGACGAGAGAAGTAAATAATTACATTATCTCCAACAATGAAACATTCAATATGAGTATTGTATGGGGCTGTAGTGCTACCCCGTGAGTGAAGGACAGGACAAGATAGAACAGGACAAGGGTCGTGAACCCGGCGGTACAACTGAAGTGTGGTGTGATTAATTATGTGAATTATAAAAGTCTACAGGACAATAGGGGATACACAAGCGATTTGCATATTCATGAGTTGTTTGCGGGACCCCACACCCAGTGAAAGAGTCCTAGGGGTGTGTGCCTATGGGTACATGCAAGTGAATTAACACGGTTTTACATGCACAAAGACTGATAGAAGTCTCCTGTATTTGGTGTGGCCGCACCGCGGAGGCCGAGGAACCCACCCAATCGATGGGTGGGATCAGGCCCTGTGGTCCACCCGAGAGCAGCCCGGCGGACGGGATACGTCCCACACCGAGGGACCCAGGGCGGTCCGCCAGCCCCACCGAGGAGCCCCGACAACTCCCACCCGGTGGGGGCCGCAGGGTCCCAATGACACTCCTCTAGCCAACACACGCCCCCACCCCTCGACCCCCAGGAGAGCAAGACTCTCCAACCCGCAGGGCCCGCACTGCAGCCAGTCCCTGCCCAGCCCGAGGGCGGGAGAGTGTCCCTTGTTTGTTGGAAAGGAGGGTGAATAGGGGCACCCGACAAGGGAACGATAAGGGGGGAGGGGGGGGGAACCAAGGAGCAGCCGCGGGCTATGAGAGGTCAGCTCCAACACCAAGCAGTCATCCGGCCCGGGGGGTTCGGCCTCAGGAGCACCGCCATGCAAGTAAGTGAGACCCACCTCCCCCCCGTTACTAGACTGCCAGGTCCCCTACTGGCAGTCATTGGCCCTATCCCGTGTATCAGTGTCCCCCTGAGTGGTGTTGTGCATTCAAATCTGGAGAGGTCAGTGATCTGAGGGAGTGGTGGCAGGGCTGCTAGGCACTACTCCCCAACAGCCAAACACCCCCTCCCCCCAGCCACGGCCCACCGCCCCCAGAGATAAGTGTATGTGGTGCATTAAAACATGGGGAGTGTGTGTGATGCATTTAAAATCCAGGGTGGAGGGGCAGGGCGCACGGACCAGGCAAGGAAAAGAACCCCGCAGCAGGCCCCACAGCCCGCAGGGGACCGCCCGGCTCCCCCACGGGAAGAGGAAGAGGCGACCGCAGCGGGACGCAAGGAACTGAGAGAAGAGGAGGAAGCAGGCCCGGGGAGCGACAAGGGGGCCCCCACCAGCAGCCAGAGCGGTGGACCAGCACCCACGGAACATGGGCGAGTCACCATCACACCGCCAATACTCCCCAGGAGGTCGCCCCAGTGGTACCCCCCCGCTCCCCACCCCAGAAATAAGGAAGAAGTGAAAAATGTCCCGCCCCACAGATTCTGGAACGGCAAACACAGGGACAAGAGGAGAAGATCCCCACAGCATGCATGTGTCCTCTCACCATGCAAACTGATCTAAAATGTGTGAAAATAAGAGGAAAAAGAAATGAATAGAATAATAATAAAACAACAACCTCGACAACAAAGAATCATTCCATTGTTTACTTTCACACTTATGAAAATAGTCTTGCTAATGTCAAATGTCAACTGGCACCCTACCTAGGCAAAGGAATCAAGACTCTAGATTTAGCTGTTGAGGAAAGGTGACCAGCTAACTACATGTGTGTCATTGATTTTTTTCATTCTGTTGATATTTTTTCTAACGCAATATATTCTATGATGAGATTTAGCCACTGATTGATGTTAATCGCTTTTTTTTTTTTTTTCAGTTTAATAGAATTGTTTTCTTAGCGGTAGCTAATGCGACAAGTAAAGATTGTGAATATGTATTAGGGAGGTCAATTATGCTTAAATCGCCAATTATGCACAATCTTGGGGAAAGTGGAATCCAGCAGTTTAAAATATACGAGAAACACCCTCGTGGTGCAAAAGAATAAACTCAATTGTGGACCGTTGCCCTCGAGAACTGTGCCAAATCAGCGCGGTCCCAATACTGTAAATCTCATCCCGTGAAGTCGGGGAGTTGGGGAAAAAATGAGCCAAGGATTATCTTATCTTAACTGTGCAAAGCTCGACTTAAATAAAGCACGTGTGTTTGTGTCCTGTAGACGTCAGTGAAGAAGATCTTCCCCTTGAGCAGCAGGAGTGGAGCTCCAAGGTGGAGCAACAGGATCCAGAGCCCCTGCACATTAAAGAGGAAGAGGAGGAGGCCGATATCACCGAGTTGCCATTGACTGCTGTTTCTTTCAAGAGGGAAGACGATGAAGGTCAGCAGTCACAGCGGCTTCACCATCAAAGTGAGCAGAACAGATGGCTGCAGCCTCCAAGCGGCAGCTCAACTCAACGCATGGCAACAGAAGCCGATGGAGACCACTGTGGACAATCACAAACAGACGGCCTCTTAACTCCGCTGTCAGATAGTGACAGTAGAACGTCACACACTGACAACACACACTGGAAGTGCTCTCAATGTGACAAAGCGTTTGGGAGCAAGTATACTTTGACCAGGCACATGAAAAGTCACGCTGTTGGCAAAGAACACTGGAAATGCTCTCAATGTGGGCGAACTCTTGGTGACAGGAGGAATTTGAGAAGACATATGATGGTTCACACAGGGGAGAAACCATTCATGTGCTCAATCTGCGGTAAAAGATTCTCTCAGAAGGCCAATTTGATAACACACACAAGAACGCACACCGGCGAGAAACCATTTTCCTGCTCGCTCTGCAACAAACGTTTCGGTGATCGTTCGGCATTGATTCAACACAAGAAAACGCACACTGGGGGCAAACATTTTGCCTACTCTGTGTACAACCAAAGTTTTAATGTTCATTCAAATTTGGGCCAACACATGAGAACATACACTGGGCAGAAACCATCTGCTTAGTTTGTGGTAAAAGATTCTCTCACAGGTGCACTTTTATAAGATGACAATTATCAGGTGACACATCACATGAAACAGGGTACCTGATTACAGTTTTACAATCTTTATTTGTTTACTAAAACTAAGATTGCTGCTCACCCAGTACATGATGTATGCATATGGATAAGAGTGTGTCAAGTTGTGCCACAAATGCTCATTATTGTCGTTTATGTGCTGTGTCCTTAAGCAACTTTACACATAAATGTCACACCATATCGAGGTTTAGTGTACATAAATAAAGTTTTTAAAATGATGATGTCCTCTCAGTATCGGTTCAGCTACTGGCACTTGCAAGTGCCAGTACCAATGCGTTTTTCAAGTTACCAGCTGTTGCTTGGTCCAATTTTTTGTTTTCTCTCTTAAAAATTTAACATTTGAGTTATGAGCGAGCTTCAGGTGTACAGCCGCTGGGGTGAAGTGAAAAATGGAGCAATTAAAGTGCTGCAATTCCCTCTCGTGAGTAAGGAGAGCCACAGTCGCGATACCCTTGCAGCCGTTTATTGAAGTAAAATAATGTTTGCAAGGAACAACAACTGATATCACTGACTAGACTACTTCCCATAAAGGCGCTCATCCAACACACACATACTACGGACTGACAGTAATTACACTTTATTAGATGGCGTCATCTCACCGCACTTTTTCTTGCATATTTGTGTTCATGAAAGAAAAGTGGAAAGCATACTATTATCGGGAGGGATTATAACATGGTTGTGAAACTACAAATGAACCAAAATACACCAACACTGGCAAATGCATGCTTCGTTAACAAAATACAAGATGGCTATATGAAATAACAAAAACGATCATGAAGGATAACGCATTATTGAGCAAAGTGATCTGTAGAGACGAATTATAGAATAAACGAATGAGCAAATGAAAAATGTCAATTGAATACACTGAATCATATACAGCTATAAACTACTTTATTTATAAACTCTGCTCTGCTATAGTAGCTTGTCATAGAATGAAATATTTTCTCTACAGTATATGTTGTATGATTACTGCAGTAGAATACTCTCAAAAAAATGACACAAATAAATTTTGGGCAGGTTTTCCATACATTTCATTTGTGTGACTTCAACTCAAAGTTAGTAGTTCTGCGTAATGTGATATAGTTGAGTCAGCCAAACCCATTTTCATCAAATAACGCCACAGTAAAATAAGTACATTTAGAGGCCTAAATTGATTCACATCAGTCCTACTCAAATTACTATAATTAATCTAAAATAGATTCTTTTAGCATTTACCTCTTCCCACCCACAATTTATTTCACACAACACAAAATCTGGTAAATGTGTTTTTATTGAAAACTCACAAAATAAAACTACATTCTTTGGAAATGCATTTTGAACTTTACATGCTTACATTTTGAAGCTTCTTTTGGAGTTGTATAAAACACATTTGAGTCTTGTCACTCATATAGCAACGCAGGTTAGTGCATCTTGAATTAACACATTTTAAGTCCTAAAAAAGTATCTTCGATGACAGTCTCGGACTGTGAGCACACACCCTGACTGTCCCTTACGAAAAAAAGTTGGATTTTCAGCTGCTGGTCCTTTGCATTTAGCTTGGGTCCATCCAAGTTCATAATGATCTCAAAAACTCAAGAGGTGTACTTGAGGTTTTCTGGAAACACTAGATGAAGTGCCCTGATGAGCCCAAACAGCATGATCAACACCATGATGACACTGCCAGCGTTGTTACGGACTTGAATGACCCGACTCGCATTCATACGGCGATTTTGGATAAGTGAATGAAGCACAAACGTCACTGAACTTTCAATTCATACATACAGTAAACAGAATCCACGAGTGGTGGGGGTGGGGCGCTATGCGGAAGGGGCGTCTGTCAAAACAAATGATTAGTTAATAATTCACGTTAGTATCTTCCATACGTACGTGTACAGTTTTTGCAGAACAAGTTCTGCGGTTCAAACACTAAAACAAACACGAGTAGCCCATAATACAGCAGCAGTATACTACAGCACTGTTACCTGTCAAACGTGTAATTACACCTCCACACCTGCGGGAGGCACTAATGCATTCAAATGAACGACCGGTCTTGTTCGCAAGCTTTCTTGACTTGTCTGCCAGCAGCAGAAAGCAAACGCGAGACGGCGTTTATAGTCCGTTTCGTTGTGGTCGCAAATCTGTTTGGTCGCTATTCCGTACGGATTTCTGTCAATGTCACCAACTACTTTTGGACCCTAATCAACTCATTTAGGTGCATTTTTAAAAATGTTTCCCTAGCTAGCTAAGGTTAGCTTAGCTCGCAAGCTGCTACAAAAGCGACGCGTTTGTTATCACCACATCACTCGCGTGTGAAAATGTGTAAAGTAGAAATGCTGAGAGCGTTGCTGAACGCGCGACTAAGTGCGGCCATCGAAGAAGTATTTGGAGTTTTTGCAAGAACGATAGCAGAGTACGAGGAGGAACTTTGTCGGACAAAAAAGGAGAACGAGCGACAACGTCAACTACTGGACACCGTTTTCAGGCCTCAAGATGAAGCACACAGAGCAGGTTTGTCCACTTAATCACATTCAACTCAACACGATTTGGAAAAGGCGAGGGACAACTCCGTTTTCTCGTGCGTTCACGCACCTCTGCAGCTGCCTTGCAGGAGGTCTGGGAATTGCTTTGTTCTGGTGCTTATTGAGTGTTTGAATAGATACATTTGATGCGCAAAAACGCTCTAAATCGGTCAGATTGTGAGGTTATTTTCTGTACACTACCCTCTTCATATCACCCTCAGATGTTCGATGGGGTTCCTGACCAGTTTTCTCCTCGTCTTTTCATCAAATTTGGAGGGATGTGCAGTTTTTGGTACTGTCACTGTAGTGCAATATTTTCTCCTATTGATGATGACTGTCTTAACTGTTCCCCGTGGTGTATTTAATGCCTTGGAAATTGATACCTTTGAACAATGAGATCCATCTGATTTGGTGGAAATTCTGCGATGGCTTGTAAATGTTCGCGTTTGGTTGGTCTGGGCTGACTCTCTTCGTTTGTGTGTCCTCCAGACGTCAGTGACGATGATCTTCCTCTTGAGCAGCAGGAGTGTAACTCCAGGGTGGAGCAGCAGGAGCCAGAGCCCCCCCGATATGAAGGGGAAGAGGAGGAGGCAGATCCCTTCTGCATTAAAGAGGAAGAGGAGAGAGGAGAGCATCTTCAACTGCTGGACTTGCCATTTGCTCGTGTCATTGTGAAGAGTGAATATGATGAAGACAAAAGTCAGAGTGAGGAGTACAGAGGGGCGGAGCCTCCGAGCAGCAGCTCAAGTCAACAGGTGACAACAGAAGGTGATGGAGTCCACTGTGAAGGATCACGAGCGGACAGCCGCTTTGCTCCACTATCACACTCTCACTCACCAGACACTGATGATGAACACTCTAAAGGTGATACGACATGTCACACTGGCAACACACACTGGAAATGTTCTCAATGTGACAAAATGTTTGGTACGAAGTATACTTTGAGAGTGCACATGATGATTCACACTGGAGATAAACCATTCATGTGTTCAGTTTGTGGTAAAAGGTTCTCTCAGAAGGCACACTTAACGACACACACCAGAATACACACTGGAGACAAACCCTATTCTTGCTCAGTCTGCAACAAAAGTTTCATTGATTATTCAGCAATGGTTAAACACACTCGGATACACACTGGAGAGAAACCGTTTGCATGTTCAGTCTGCAACTTAAGTTTCAGTGATCGCTCCAATTTGGGTAAACACATGAGAAGACACACTGGAGAGAAACCTTTTGCGTGCTCACTTTGTGGTAAAAGATTCTCTATAAAGGGACATTTAATAACACACACAAGAACACACACTGGAGAGAAACCTTTTACCTGTGCCATCTGCAATTTAAATTTCAGCGATCGCTCGGGATTGGTTCAACACATGAGAACACACACTGGGGAGAAACGCTTCTCTTGCTCCATTTGTGGTAAGCAATTCTCTCAAAGGGCGCCTTTTACAAAACACATACAATTACATTCTGCTGACAAACCCTTCAGTTGCAATGTGTGATCAAAGGTTCTGTGATAAGTGCCAACTTAAGTGTGCTGGTGAGAAGAACAACGACGCTTTAAGAAGAACTTTTGACTTTGTGTGGTAAGCTGTAAAAGTATATACTCTAAATGTGTCCCACACAGTGATGGTGCCCAGTATCTTTGTCACGCTGTTGTTTTGGTTAGCAACAGTTCAAATGTTCAAACAGTTCAAATGTTCTTTAACATCTGCACGTGAGGGTTAGGGAAATAGGAACCGAGCCTGCCGCGAAGAGCAAAAACTGAGCTGTTGACGAGCCCCTAAAAGTGTTTACAATTGCCTATACTAATTGTCTAAAGTATCATAAATATACCACACACTGATCCCAGAACACTTGAATATAAGTACAGTATAAATTCCTGTGTGTCATCCTGGAATACTTGAGTGATAAGAGGGAGATACTTTATATATATATATATATATATGTAGAAATCTGAACAAACACAAAACAAACACAATTTAAATTTGTGCCCTGAGGTCAGGTACAATTTTGAAAGCGAATACTGTAGTTCAAACGCTAGCATGCTAGTTTGAACGTGCACAATTTAAGACTTGCCATCGGCTTGCGGCCGAAATCTAAAATGGTTCGAAAAGGCAAGCCTAACTCGCAAATAAACCAGTCACAAAGCCTTTGAAAACTAGCAAATAAAACTCTCTGGGGGATGACTAAATTACTTTAATTGGAATATTATTCATAGATAAACAAAAACAATCCCCTCTTGGTCGAATTTCCTCACTCTATATCCCTCGCCTCACTTGTGTGGTGAATTGTGTGCGTTATCCAAGTCCCCTATCCTTACATGGTCCTCACGTGTAATGTCATCCTGCAACTTCGCTCTGAAGTTGTAAATATCTCTCTGAAGGGAAGACGGGCCTCACCCAATCCGAACTGCTACAACATTTTTTCACACAAATGTTATGCATACATAGAATTGTTTATGCAAGGTGGACCTCTAAACCGAGAAACCAGATGCGTCCCTTCTCACAAACCTGAACCGGTTCGGCAAAACGACTGGAAAACAATACTTTTCCCATATGCAACACTTGCCAATAGAATGAAAATGAATTGTACGTACAATTTTTTAAATTCTGTTAATCCGAGCTCAGGTGACTCAGGGAGATGGCAAGGAAAGAGAAAAGAGTGCAAATGTGAAGAAGGAGGGAGCAAATATCAAAGCTCTAATAACATCAAAGTTATTGAACTACACTGCTCAATATTGTAAAAGATGACAGACAAGTGTTTAAAAAAGACAAACAGTTAATAAAAAAGTGAAATGAAATGAAAAACATTTTCGTTCCTCTCTCCAACAGTTGTTCTTTGCATCCCACTCTTGTTTTCAAGAGAGTCTGGTCCCACAGGACAGGACTGGTGCACATCCTCAGAGGCCAGCTGACATATAGTTTCGTGGAGTCACATTTCAGAATTTCTCTGTTGCAGCATTTTTCTCTGACATTTATTTTGTGGATTTGTAAGTTTCATTTCTGATTGCAGCATTTTGTTTTTCTTGCAGTGGGTTTTGCATGATTGCTGCGTTTGCATCAGTTTGGCCGTTTACCCTTTTTTTCCCCCACTTCGCTCAAACTGGTTGTATCTGCTTGAGCCTCTCTCGTAACTCAAAACAACGGCTTGTAACTTAAAAAAAAAATCATTGGAAGGTTGCACTCAAAATTCAAGTCACGGTCCACTGCGTGCTACTTTGAAACGTGCAATGGACTGAGCGTCGTACTCGCGCTTCTTTACGTCACGTCCGGTTTCCCAGTGCTGGTTTGAGTGCAGTGAGCTCCAAACCGTGATCCAAACCTCACTGAAGATTTCCCTGGATGATTGGACACACGCTCCGTAGCCTCGACACTGTACGTACTGGATTAAAACACAATGCATTCATTCTTCAATTCAATCTTTGAGCGGTGACTTTGTAACGCTTTCCAGTTAGCTTAGCTTAGCTTGCCGCAAAGCAAAGGAAGAGCGACGCAACTTTAGCAACGCGCATTGTGATCGCGATAGTGCGGAAATGTGTAAAGTGGAAATGCTGAGAGCGTTACTGAGCCAGAGACTGAATGCAGCCGTTGAAGAAATATTTGTCGTGTTTGAAAGAACGATAGCAGAGTACGAGAAGGAACTTTGTCGGACAAAAGAGGAGAACGAGCGACAACGTCAACTACTGGACACGCTCAAGAAGACTCAAGTTGAATTACATGAACCAGGTGAGTTCCCTTCTCCCACCTGCTTGTTTAGTGATATCTTCTCTCTTCTTTTTTTGTCAAGATCAGCCTTCTGGAAAATGCAGATTGTGAAACCTTCACTTGCGCCCCCTGAAGTTGTTTTTTGCTGAAGTCACTAAGACTGGTTGGGGGTCTTTTTTCTTTCCGGCCCTACAAATGTTTCAGTCATCACCGCTTGTTGTTTTTCTTGGTTAGCAAGGAAATAAATTAATATTTTATATATCTATAATTAATTTGGAGTGAATTTAAAAAATACACTTGTTTTCTTATATGATTATGCCTGTTATACTGGGGAAAAAACACCTTTCGTCTCTAAAAAATAAAGCTTTTATATTCCGAAAAAAAAGATTTTGATCAAAAAGAAAAATAGTACTGTATATCCGTAGTAATACACCTTTTTTTTCATGTGGGGATAGTTCAAATCCCGGCTCCGCCTGTGTGGAGTTTGCATGTTCTCCCCGTGCCTGCGTGGGTTTTCTCCGGGCACTCCGGTTTCCTCCCACATCCCAAAAAACATGCGTGGTAGGTTAATTAAAGACTCTAAATTTCCCTTAAGTGTGAATGTGTGCACGAATGGTTGTTTGTTTGTGTGTGCCCTGCGATTGGCTGGCGACCAGTTCAGGGTGTGCCCCGCCTCCCGCCCAAATAAAGCTTGGATAGGCTCCAGCACGCCCATAAGCGGTATGGAAAATGGATGGATGGATATCAGATTTATGTGATGATATGAGATTTTATCCCAAAACTAAGGTGGGGATGAATAAATGGTTTATCATGTTGTTGTTGTTTTTTTTAAAATGACACGCCAGTCCCCGTATGTAGATATGCAGTTTTTAAAATGATATCACATAATAAATTATTGCTATTTATTTTGTGGACCCTCGGAAATGGAAGTTTGCCAGAGCAGGCTGCTAGGGTACATGTGATTAGAAAGTAACATCTTTGTCTTTCACAGCATGCGTGTCATTGCCCAAGGTTGTACTGATACGCTCGGTTCCTCCTCGTGAGTATAAACAATTGTATGTTTGTGATCCCGAGGCAGCTCGTGTTCAGTATTAGCGTGACAGCAGCTGCCGCGTTAGTCAGAAGACCTTGCGTGCTGCCTTCCACCAGTGAGTCAGTCCCATTCCTTAAGTTCGGCCCCCTTCACACTGCCTTTACAAGAGGACATTTTCACATCTTTTTTAGCTTGTTGCCTTTCTGCATGTACAACCCCAATTCCAATGAAAGTTGGGACGTTGTGTTAAACATAAATAAAAACAGAATACAATGATTTGCAAATCATGTTCCACCTATATTTAATTGAATCCACTACAAAGACAAGATATTTAATGTTCAAACTGATAAACCTGATTGTTTTTAGCAAATAATCATGAACTTAGAATTTTATGGCTGCACCACGTTCCAAAAAAGCTGGGACAGTGTCATGTTTACAACTGTGTTACATCACCTTTTCTTTGAACAACATTCAATAAACGTTTGGGAACTGAGGACACTAATTGTTGAAGCTTTGTAGGTGGAATTCTTTCCCATTCTTGCTTGATGTACAGCTTCAGCTGTTCAACAGTCCGGGGTCTCCGTTGTCGTATTTTACGCTTCATAATGCGCCATGCGTCTGGACTGCAGGCAGGCCAGTCTAGTACCCGCACTCTTTTACTACAAAGCCACGCTGTTGTAACACGTGCAGAATGTGGTTTGGCATTATCATGCTGCAATAAGTAGGGGCGTCCATGAAAAAGACGCAGCTTGGATGGCAGCATATGTTTCTCCAAAACTTGTGTGTACCTTTCAGCATGAATGGTGCCTTCACAGATGTGTAAGTTACCCATGCCATTGGCACTAACACAGCCCCAGACCATCACAGATGCTGGCTTTTGAACTTTGCGTTCATAACAGTCCGGATGGTTATTTTCCTCTTTGGCCCGGAGGACACGATGTCCACAATTTCCAAAAACAATTTGAAATGTGGACTCGTCGGACCACAGAACACTTTTCCACTTTGCATCGGTCCATCTTAGATGAGCTCGGGCCCAGAGAAGCCGGTGGTGTTTCTGGGTGTTGTTGATAAATGGCTTTTGCTTTGCATAGTAGAGTTTCAAGTTGCACTTACGGATGTAGCGCCAAACTCTATTTACTGACATTGGTTTTCTGAAGTGTTTCTGAGCCCATGTGGTGACATCCTTTACACATTGATGTCGGTTTTTGATGCAGTGCGCCTGACGGATCAACCGTCACGGGCATTCAATGTTGGTTTCGGCCTTGCCGCGTACATGCAGTGATTTCTCCAGATTTTCTGAACCTTTTGATGATATTATGGACCGTAGATGATGAAATTCCTTGTAATTGCATGTTGAGGAACATTGTTCTTAAACTGTTGAACTATTTTCTCATGCACTTTGTTCACAAAAAGGTGAACCTCGCCCCATCTTTGCTTGTGAATGACTGAGCAATTCAGGGAAGCTCCTTCTATAGCCAATCATGGCACCCACCTGTTCCCAATTAGCCTGTTCACCTGTGGGATGTTCCAAACAGATGTTTGATGAGCATTCCTCAACTTTCTCAGTCTTTTTTGGAACGTGTTGCAGCCATAAAATTAAAAGTTGATGATTATTTGCTAAAAACAATAAAGTTCATCAGTTTGAACATTAGATATCTTGTCTTTGGAGTGTATTCAATTAAATATAGGTTGAACATGATTTGCAAATTATTGTATTCTGTTTTTATTTATGTTTAACACAACATCCCAACTTCATTGGAATCGGGGTTATAGTAAACATGTGCTGGCGAGGGATGCTGACAGATGACTAAACAGCAAAGACTCTCCGTAACTTCCACTAACTGCCAAGGCTAAACATGCAAAGATCTTGGTACAGTTGAGATATATAACTTCAACATACTTCCTTTACACCAATCCCTATTTAGACAGTGATTTGGCAGCATCTTGGGGCTTTTCAGAACGAGCAAAAAGTTTTTGTTTTTTTTAAATATACCCCAAAGTACAATCACAAAACAGACTCATCTTACATTATCCTTCAAAATAAACATTAGATGATTTGATTATTTAAAAAAATGCACCAGAAGTAAAAAAAATACCAATTACCACTTTACTACCAATTACCACTTTACTATTAGCAATTTTATTGTTTTTTGAATTGGTGATAGAGAGGTACTCTCATTTACATTTATTTTTTTCCTGTGGAACCGATTACCTGACCATTTTCTGAAAAAAAATCATCTATTTGCTTTTTAGGGAGGGTGTCAGTTAACCATGGTTTTTATTACTGTATACCGATTTTGGAAAGAGCTCTTCAAACATGTTATGCAGTTGTACCTGGACGTAGGTGTTTAAATTGTTTCATGACCAAGATCTTAACTCGGTTTCCTTGTGTGTCAAATAAGTTTTCCCCATTGAAATGAATTGACATGCCAGCACCAATGAAAAACCGTTCCAGCACCAATGAAAAACCAACCAAAAAAAAAACCTTGTTTACTTTTTGTTACATTCTCTTTTATGAAGCGTTTTTTAAGTGTATGAAATATTCGTGTGTTGGATGTTTGTTTTTAAGGACTGTGGTCTAGTGAATGGCCCAACGTGGCCATTCACCATTCATTAGTTTGGGTTTGAGCATCTCGGCAGGGGTTTGTGGCCTACAGCAGCTCTTTGCGTCTGGTCTCATTTTGTATTTGTGTGAAACTGACTGTTTGTGTGCCCTGTTCAATAAACGACTGAAAGTGCATCGTGCGATTGTGGCTTTGCTTGCCTACGTGTGACAGCTTTACAGTACTTAATTTCTCCATTTCTTTTTTTACTTCACTTTTTTTCTCCACTTTATTCGAGCAGTGGCATATCTGAAGCTTGCTGGTAAGTCAAGGTACTGTACATCATACACTAGACATTGTCTAATTATCTGACTGCAGAAAGCAGTGTCGCTGTGTGAAAGCGCTAGTTTCTGTGTAAAATCCAAAAATTTATCAATTCTGTACATTCTGAGGCAGCAGTTTTGCCGGGTCTCTGTGTTAAAGAGGCTTTTGTTGTGCCTTCTCGCCCGGTCAGATGTTGTTAGTGTCCTTTTCATACAATGTTTGGGAAACACCTGGTTATTCTTGCTTTTTATACGAATCGGTGTGTTTTTGCAGACGTGAGTGAAGAAGATGTTCCTTCTGAGTCGCAGGAGTGGAGCTCCAGGGTGGAGCAGCAGGAGCCAGATGGCCCCCACATTAAAGAGGAAGGGGAGCGAGATCAGCTTCAAGGGTTGGAGTCGGCAGTGATTCGTGTCATTGTGAAAAGCGACGAAGAAGAAGAAGATGACGGAGACCACCGTGGAGGATCACAAGCAGACCGCCTCTTTGCGCCGCTTTCCGATAGCGACGACACAAAGTCGCGCTCTCCTGACACTGATGTGACCTGTCGCACCGATGACAAACGCTTCAAATGCCCTCAGTGTGACAAAGCGTTTGGGAGCAATTATTCTCTGAAAAGACACATGCGAAATCACACTGACAACGAGCACTTGAAATGCTCCGAATGCGGGAAGACCTGTGTTGACAAGTACATTTTGAAGGTGCACATGAGAACACACACCGGTGAGAAACCTTTCGTCTGCTCAGTTTGCGGTAAAGGGTTCGCCCAAAAGGAAAATTTGATAACACACGTAAGAACACACACAGGAGAGAAACCTTTTACATGCTCAGTTTGCAACAGAGGTTTTACTGAGGGTTCGGCATTGACTCAACACATGAGAATACACACCGGTGAGAAACCCTTTCCGTGCTCAGTGTGTGGTCAACGCTTCTCAATCAAGTCAAATATGTTGACGCACATGCGAATACACACCGGAGAAAAACCTTTCGCCTGCTCAGTGTGTGGCCTTCGAGTAACTCAAAGGGGTACTCTCAAAACTCACATGAGGACTCACACTGGCGAAAAAGGTTTCAGTTGCAGTGCGTGCGATAAGAAATTTTCTCGTAAGGAGAAGCTGATTAAGCACAAGTGTGTTGAGAATAATGAAACTGCAGCAATTGAAATTAACTGAAGACTTTTTTTTGGTAACATTAGCCTGGTTTACCCTGTATTCCAAAAGTTTGAACAAATACGGAACCGCTGGAAAATGTAAAAATTTTGGATTCCAGCACAATAGTATCATGCTGTTGCTTTAATAAAAGTGTTAGAACAATCACAACTACTGTGCTAAATAAACAAGTGAACTCAATCTTGATAAATCACGCATGTCACACGTCTGTAAAACGGCTGTTCTGATTCAACGCAGTCGTACATTTGATTGGAATAGATACACCAACTCAGACCTGAGAGCTTCAATCGGAATCAATCAGAATGGAAAAAAAAGTCTGCATGTAAAGCCTATTACCTTTGTTGTTTTACTGGCTTTGTGTGTTTTCACCATCCTGTGAATACGCTTTCATGTCAGTCATTAGTGTTTTTGTTTTGAATTATTCTGCTGAATTGATGACCCACTAGCATTTACAAGGATGATGAAACTCAAGGTCCAAGCTGGCCCGCCAAATAATTTTTGTGACTCACTTACTAAATGGATGTGTTGTTTTTATTTTGACAGAAAATCCGTACCAAAATTGGATAATTATCTTCACTTTTTACAGATACTATTACAAACATATATTCCCTCCAAATCCACTTTTAACATCAGCAACAGTTGCATAGTTATATATATATAGTTGTGACTGTTTCCCATGACTTCTGATTTCAAATTCATCATTATCATGTTATCACGGCCCACTCTGCTGCATTTGCACAATTGCCGTTATCCCTTACGTTTCTCACTGACTCGCTGTACAAATGTGTTTATTTCCTCAACATTTTTTGTTCCAATGGCTTGTTTGTTGTTGTACTAGAGTGCTCCATTTGATGTGTTTTTAACATACTGTACTTTGCCAATAAAGAGGATTCAGATTCTGAGAGTATTACTACAATGTGGCGCATAGTGTAAATGAGCTTGACATCCCCGACGCAGGGTGAGGTTCTTATGGGATACAGCAGACAGAAAAATTTCACAAAAAATATATTGAGGAAAAATAATAATCTTGTCTCATTTTACTCTGTCGCTTTCTATCAATATCACATCTATCAATCAATGTGTTTATCCTAACTATCCATATTACTGATTGATGTATTCAATATATGGTGTTGACAGACAAGGGATCTCAATGGCTGTCGAATCCCAAAAGAGTGTGACACCACGTGTGGTTTGGGTTTTCACACCAACACCCAGGCTAGTCCTGTCCTAACCAGCCTTGGGCATGGAGTGATGAAGCCTGCCCGGATGAGAGGGGAAACGTCTTCTAAGACAATCACAGCAGTCCAGTTGCGATCGATTTAACGACCTGAGGACATCTTGCTATTGTTTCCGTTTAGATAGAAAGGCAGAAGACGGATGAATGGACTTCCGGGAGACGAGACCCAGCTCGTATAGTCCACTACATCACTGCCTCACTCAGGTGTCATTGCACTCGAGATGTTCTGGTATAGTGTCTTGACTTTCAGGAAATGTTATTGGGCTCTCTTTTTGAAGTGCACACTGTACTAAGTGGCAAATGATTAGTAGTTCCTTTAGTAATTCCTTCTTTTCCCAATAATTCTTTCTGTCAAGTACACATTTGATCAAAGTATGCATTTGATCAACTGCAGAGTTATTTCGTCACTGAGAAGAAGCAAGGAAAGAATATATTTTTTAATTAATTGTGCTACAACGGGAAGTTCCATCTACGTTTATTGATCATAACATTTGCAAGAATGTATCCCTTTAAAAATAGAGGTGGTTTTCAATAAATTATAGCGTTTATTTCAGTAGTTTAATTTATTGAGTAAAACTCAAATTGACAGATTCACCACACAGTGAAATAGTTCATGATTTTTATATTTTGGAATGTAGCTAACAGCTAACGAAACCCCCAAATTTACCATCTCAAGAAATTAGAATGTTACATAAAAATCAAAATGCTTTTTACTATGGAAACTAGGTTGGTAATTGGTCTTCTGGAATGTATTTTATTGTTTAACAAATCTGAGTAATAGACTGCCCTGTACAAGATCCACTTTGAACTGAAAAAAAAAAAAAAAAAAAAAAAAACCTTTGTAAGATTTATTGGGATTCACTTGATAGAAGAGTGCAGATGACTTTTTCTTCACTTTTAACAGATAGCATGAGCATTGTTTTTAGAGAATCCTTCCGTAACAAACTTAACATGAAGTGTACTTAAATATTTGTATGCCACAATTTTTCACGACTTATGATTCTAATTTAAATTTGTTATAAAAGAATAAATGATCAATTGCAGGGAAAACTGTATGTCTATATGTGATAAAATGATGAGCTGATTAAACCATTACATAAGATTTTAGTAACAACAAACCTCTGAGGGAAACCATAACTACGATGTGCCCTGTGATTTTGACACTGGTCTAAGACTTAGACTCTAAATAATAGCAGTAATTTTACAGTGCACGTCGTATGATTCACAACTAGTCTCAGGGTCCTTGATCTTAAGTTTTTTTTTTGTTTTTTTTACATTTTTGAGAACACGTCCGACCCGCTCATCAGTCATGTCCTCATGTATTGCATTACAACAACGATGAATGAATGAAAGCCAAAGTTTCTCAAAGTCTTGAAAGTCCCGCAGCTTCATTTTACCACTACACACGTGCGTGTGTGTGTGTGTGTGTGTGTGTGTGTGTGTGTGTCAAGCTGATACTTAGGAGGGAACGTCTTATTGCAGACACCGCAACTGAACATTACTGTATCTCACCACTGTGTGTGCTTCTGTGTCGGGCAAATGATGAATGCGAATTGAAGCTTTTGTTACAGACCAAGCACGAAAAAGGTTTCTCGCCAGTGTGAGTTCTTCTGTGTTGGACAAATGATGAAGGCGAATTGAAGCTTTTGTTGCAGACTAAGCACAAAAAAGGTTTCTCGCCAGTGTGTGTTCTTGCATGTACTTTCAGATTTTCGTTTCGTGTGTATCTTTTACCGCACACTGAGCATCTAAAAGGTTTCTCCCCAGTGTGTCTCCTCATGTGTTTAACCAACGCTGAGCTACAAGTAAACCTATTGTTGCAGATTGAGCAGGAATACGGTTTTTCTCCAGTGTGTGTCCTTGTGTGGGTCGTCAAACTTCCCTTGTGAGCGAAACCTTTGCCACAAACTGAACACATGAAAGGTTTCTCTCCTGTGTGAATTATATTGTGTTTGATTAGCGCACACCTGTAGTGAAACGTTTTCCCACACTGAGAACACTTCCAGTGTTTTTTGTCATCATGACATGTCATATCACTCTTCGAGTATTCCTCATCATCAGTTTCAGGAGAGTGTGACATTATGTCTTCACTATGCGACAGTGGCGCTAAGAGGTTGTCAGCTTGCGATCCTCCACAGTGGCCTCCATCACCTTCTTCTTCACCCTCGTCGTCGGCCTTCAGAGAAACACCAGTCAATGGCAATTTGGTGATATCGACCTTCCCCTCCTCCTCTTCCTCTTTAACGTGTGGGGCCTTGGGCTCCTGCGGTTCCAACCTGGAGAGCAACGCCTGCTGCTCAGAGGGAAGACATTCTTCACCGGAACTTTCTGGAGGATAAAGACAAACATGGTTTGTTCAGGTACAGCTCAATAAATTAGAATATTGTCAAAAGCTTGGTTTAGTTAGGTAGTTCCAGAGATGGGGGGACTCGAGTAATTTGACTTGACGCCAGTCGAGTCGACAGTTTTATGACTTGTGACTTGCTTGCCAAATACTTAAGAAAGACTTTAGACTTGGTAGCCAAAAGACGACTTGACTTTGACTACATGACAAAGTCCACACAGGCGGGGCTGGGGATTGGACCCCGGTCCTCAGAACTGTGAGGCAGACGCTCTAACCAGTCAATCACCGTGCCGCCGTGAAAAATGTTATATCCCCGCCTGTGTGGAGTTTGCATGTTCTCCCTGTGCCTGCGTGGGTTTTCTCCGGGCACTCCGGTTTCCTCCCACATCCCAAAAACATGCATAAATTGGATACTCTAAATTGCCCGTAGGTGTGCATGTGAGTGCGAATGGTTGTCTGTTTGTATGTGCCCTGCGATTGGCTGGCAACCAGTTCAGGGTGTACCCCGCCTCCTGCCCGATGACAGCTGGAATAGGCTCCAGCATGCCCGCGACCCTAGTGAGGATAAGCGGCTCAGAAAATGGATGGATGGATGGATTTGTGGAAAAACTAAATTTTAATACCACTGACTGGAGCAAGACTGTACGACTTGACTTGAAACTTGCACATATGTGACTTACTCCCACCTGCGGGTAGTTCATTTCAAAAAGTGAAACTCATATGCATTACACACAGAGTGATATATTTCATGATTTGTAAATATATATATATTTAAACGTGAGAGGAAATAATGCCCAGACCTTTGTGTAAGCCAACTTGAGACTTCAAAACAGCGTCCAGTAGTTGACGTTGTCGCTCATTCTCCTCTTTTGTTCGACAAAGTTCCTCCTCGTACTCTGCTATCGTTCTTTCAAACACGACAACTATTTCTTCCACAGCCGCACTTAGTCGCTCATTTAGCAGAGCTCTCAGCGTTTCCACTTTACACATTTTCGCGCGATAAAATCACAACACTTTCCACCCAAACGCGATCTCGGCTTAGCGATGTCTTTGGTGGTAGATAACGTGCTAAACTCGAAGCTTAAGAAGCTTCAAAGTGGACTATAACGACTTTGGTCAGATACAAAACATTAACTGTGACGGTAGCAAACTACAGAAATGAGTATATATTTAAGAAAACAAGACTAAACGGAGTCCAGTGGTCATGGTTACATGAACGACGTCTTGTACACTGTTGTCGCTTGCCTTTTAATTTCCGGGTGACACAGTGCATGCATTCTAGTGCATTACTGCCCCCCTGAGGTGTGAGGGTGTAATTACGCACAATATCTTATGTTACAGTAGCGGGAAATATCATGGATAAAGGAAGTGTTCAAATTGTCCCACTGGCTGTGGTGCAAAGAATATTATTTTTTCTTCACAGTTTCGGAATTTACTCTGAAAAAGAGAGCTAATTCCTTTAATTTTACTCTTAAGTGAAAAGATTTGCTTTTCAAAAGATGAATTTTTAATCTTTAATCGGAATGATTTCAATCAGAATGAAACAAAATTCTGCATGTAAACCCAGCTATTGCCTTTGTTGTCTTACTGGCTTTGGTTGTGTGATGCTGCGGTCATCACCATGCTGTAAATACGCTTCAGGCATTAAATGCTGAAAAAGTCATGAGCGTTTGTGTTTTGAAGGATTCTGCTGAATTGATGACCGAGCAGCAGTTACAAGGGCGATGACGTGGGGGTCAAACTCAAGGCTCAGGGGTCCAAACTGGCCAACCAAAAAATTTTTTTGTTGCTCACTGGTGTAAATCAAGTGTATCTACTACTAGCTAAATGGATCTATTCTATTTATTTTGACAGAAAATCTGTAAGAAAATTTGATATTTATTTTCACAGATACTATTCCAAACATCTTTTCCCTCCAAATCCACTTTAACATAAACAACAGTTGCATACTTAAATATATATTTGCCACTGTTTTCCATGACTTGTTATCACGGCCCACTCTGCAGCATTTGCAGAATCGCCGTTGTGTCACAATTATCGCACTACTGATCCACTTACATACTCTCTGTATGTTTATTTCCTTAATGTAGACTTTTTTTAATTTCCTATTCTATACTTGCCTTAAGTCAATACAAATTTGAAAACACAATTGTTTGTGTGGTACTAGTTTAAGGAGACTTTTTTTTTTTTTAACTCTTGTGATTTAGTTGAAGAGAAGACCACATTTTGTGACTCATTTATGCAGTAATTTAAGGGTTGACATACTTTTTTCCTCCCAATGTACATTTAGGTCGAAAGATTATATGTAAACAGAGGAGGCCTACGACACCGATCAGCTCCCACGTACAATGACGTCCTTTCGTCCCTTGCAAAGAGACTCAATTCATCCTCTGAAAATGAACAAGTGAATGGAATATTAATGAGGGAGTTTCCACATTTTTGAGAACATGTGTCAGACCTGCTCATCAAAGTCATGTCCTCATTGCATTACAACCACCATGAACGAATGAAAGTCAAAGTTTCTCAAAGTGTTGAAAGTCCCGCAGCTTCATTTTACCGCTACACACTTGTGTGTGTGTGCCAAGCCGATACTTATGAGGGAACGTGTTATTGCACACACCCGGAACTGAACATTACTGTATCTCACCAGTGTGAGTTCTTCTGTGTCGGGCAAATGATGAACGTGAACTATAACTTTTGTTGCAGGCTAAGCACAAAAAAGGTTTCTCGCCAGTGTGTGTTCTTGCATGTGCTTTCAAAGTTTCATTTTGTCTGTATCTTTTACCACACACTGAGCATCTAAAAGGTTTCTCTCCGGTGTGTCTCCTCGTGTGTTTGATCAACGTTGAGCTACCAGTAAAACTTTTGTTGCAGATTGAGCAGGAAAACGGTTTTTCTCCAGTGTGCGTCCTCGTGTGGGCTGTCAAATTTCCCTTATGAGCGAAACTTTTGCCACACACTGAACACATGAAAGGTTTCTCTCCCGTGTGAATTCTCGAGTGTTTGATTAGTGCACTGCTGTAGTGAAATGTTTTGTCACACTGAGAACATTTCCAGCGTTTTTTGTCAGCGTGACATGTCATCTCACTCTTCGGGTATTCCTCATCATCAGTGTCAGGAGAGTGTGACGTTATTATGTCTTCACTATCCGACAATGGCGCAAAGAGGTTGTCAGCTTGTGATCCTCCATCACCTTCTTCTTCACCCTCGTTGTCGGCCTTCAAAGAAACACCAGTAAATGGCAACTTGGTGATTTCGGCCTTCTCCTCCTCCTCTTCCTCTTTAATGTGTGGGGCCTCGGCCTCCTGCGGTTCCAACTTGGAGATTGACGCCTGCTGCTCAGAGGGAAGGTATTCTTTTCTGGAACTTTCTGCAGGACAAACATGGTTTGTACAGGTACATGTCAATAAATTAGAACTCTGTCAAAAGCTAAATTTAGTAATGTAGTTCAATTAAAAAAGTGAAACTCATATTATAGCGATGCACTACACACACTCGGAGTCAAATATTTATTTTCTTATTTTTTTGTATAATAATATATACAATAATTATATTTAATGGTATAATATAAAATTCACCATCTCTCGAGACTGCCGTATTACGTAACAATCAATGACTTTTAATTTGCCCTCTGAAAAGTATTTGCCCAAGTGCTTAAATAATCTATATAACGTAGGAGTAGGGCAATAAAAAAATTTCTACCATATTCTAATTTATTGAGCTGTGCCTGAAAAAGTCAATTGTCGACTGTGAGCCAGACATCTTGAATACCGTGCTTGGAAACAAAATAACTAAGCTATTTTTCATCCTCATAAGGATTCTAATATGAAATTTGGCCTTCAGGGTGAAAACCTTATTCGCTTCTTGTTCGTGGTGAAAGAGAAAGTCAACAAACGTGAGAGGAAACAATACACAAACCTCTGCGTAACACAACTTGAGGCTTGAAAACAGCGTCCAGTAGTTGACGTTGACGCTCGTTCTCCTCTTTTGTTCGACAAAGTTCCTCCTCGTACTCTGCTATCGTTCTTTCAAACACGACAACTATTTCTTCCACAGCCGCACTTAGTCGCTCATTTAGCAGAGCTCTCAGCGTTTCCACTTTACACATTTTCGCGCGATAAAATCACAAGACTTTCCACCCAAACGCGATCTCGGCTTAGCGATGTCTTTGGTGGTAGATAACGTGTTAAACTCGAAGCTTAAGAAGCTTCAAAGTGCACTATAACGACTTTGGTCAGATACAAAACATTAACTGTGACGGTATGAAACTACAGAAATGAGTATATATTTAAGAAAGCAAGAGAAAACAAGACTAAACGGCGCCCATTGATCATGGTTACACGAACGACGTTTTGTACGCTGTTGTCGCTTGCCTTTTAACTTCCGGTTCACACAGTTCATGCATTCTAGTGCATTACTGCCCCCCTGAGGTGTGAGTGTGTAATTACACACAATATCTTCCGGTACATCTGTCTCACTTTCAGCAAGTAAAGCAAAATGTCAAACTGGTGGCCCGGGGGCCAGATCCGGCCGCCACATCATTTTATGTGGCCCGCGAGAGCAAATCAAAATTGCTCATTGTGTTCTGGTGTAATACCATTGGGATATTTGCAAGCATGTTTTTATTGGCTTCTGATTTAAAAACTGGCTATTCATCAATGTGTTATGCATACTGTATGTAACTACAGTATAGGAGGTAATATTTCCCTTATATGGGTTCACAGTTGTCGCGGCCCTCTGAAGGAAGTCATAACTACGATGACGTCCCGTGACAAAAAGGAGTTTGACACCCCTGAAGTAAAGGATGCATAAAAGCAATTCAGTAGCGGGAAAGGTCATGGGTAAAGGAAGCTCCCAAAAATCAAGATATTTAATGTTCAAACTGATAAACTTGATTGCTTTTAGCAAATAATCATTAACTTAGAATGTTATGACTGCAACAGGTTCCAAAAAAGCTGGGACAGGTGGCAAAAAAGACTGTGAAAGTTGAGGAATGCTCATCAAACACCTGTTTGGAACATCCCACAGGTAAACAGGCTAATTGGGAACAGGTGGGTGCCATGATTGGGTAGAAAAGGAGCTTCTCTGAATTGCTCAGTCATTCACAAGCAAATATCGGGTGAGGTTCAGGTCTCTGTGAACAAGTGCTTGAGAAAATAGTCCAACAGTTGAAGGACAATGTTCCTCAATGTACAATTGCAAGGAATTTAGGGATTTCATAATCTACGGTCCACAATATTATCAAAAGGTTCAGAGAATCTGGAGAAATCACTGCATGGAAGTGGCAAGGCCGAAAACCAACAATGAATGCCCGTGACCTTCGATCCCTCAGGCGGCACTGCATCAAAAACTGACATCATTGTGTAAAGGATATCACCACATGGGCTCAGGAACTCTTCATAAAAACAATTTAAGTAAATACAGTGCGGCACTACATCCGTAATTGCAACTTGAAACTCTACTATGCAAAGCAAAATTATCAACAACACCCAGAAACGCCACCAGCTTCTCTGGTAATCTAAGATGGACTGATGCAAAGTGGAAAAGTGTTCTGTGGTCCGATGAGTCCACATTTCTAATTGTTTTTGGAAATTGTGGACGTCGTGTCCTCCGGGCCAAAGAGGAAAAGAACCATCCGGACTGTTATGGACGCAAAGTTCAAAAGCCAGCATCTGTGATGGTATGGGGCTGTGTTAGTGCCAATGGCATGGGTAACTTACACATCTGTGAAGGCACCATTAATGCTGAAACGTACATACAGGTTTTGGAGAAACATATGCTGCCATCCAAGCAACGTCTTTTACATGGACGCCCCTGCTTATTTCAGCAAGACAATGCCAAACCACATTCTGCACGTGTTACGTGGCATCGGAGTAAAAGAGTGCGGGTACAAGACTAGCCTGCCTGCAGTCCAGACCTGTCTAACATTGAAAATATGTGGCGCGTTATGAAGCATAAAATACGACAACGGAGACATCAAGCAAAATGGGAAATAATTCCACCTACAAAGGTTCAACAATTAGTGTCCTCAGTTGCCAAGCGTTTATTGAAAGTTGTTAAAAGAAAATGTGATGTAACACAGTGGTAAACATGATCCTGTCCCAGCTTTTTTGGAACATGTTGCAGCCATAAAATTCAAAGTTAATGATTATTTGCTAAAAGCAATCAAGTTTATCAGATTGAACATTAAATATCTTGTCTTTGTAGTGTATTCAATTAAATACAGGTCAAACATGATTTGCAAATCATCGTATTCTGTTTTTATTTATGTTTAACACAACGTCCCAGCTTCATTGGAATTCTCATCGTCTTCCACTTTGGTGAGGGGCGGCTCCGGCTCCCGCTGCTCCATCCTGGAGCTCCACTTCTGCTGCTCGCAATGAAGATCTTCTTCAATGACATCTGCAGGACACAAGAAGACAAACAGGTTTGGAAACTTCAAGCTTTCCTCAGTCAAGGCACATTGTTGAGCTTGCTGCGAATGGAAATAATGGTTCGTGGCGAGGCTACATGAAAAATGTTTACCTAGTCGGGCATCTAGATGAGCAAATTGTCTGAACTCCTTACTTGGGGGTTATCTTGCTAACTGTCTCTACTTTCCAGCTGTCAGTCCGACACATTGGTAACTGTTTCAAGCTCAACAGAATGGACCTTCCGGAAGAAACCGGTTATATGAATAGCGTTAATGATAAGACAGAACATTACTCAACATGTCAGGAAGACGTGAACAAACCTGCGATGTGGAACTCAGTTAGAGGCTTGAAAACAGCGTCCAATAGTTGACGCTGTCGCTCGTTCTCTCTCGTCCGGCAAAGTTCCTCCTCGTATTCTGCTATCGTTCCTTCAAGCACCACAAATATTTCTTCAACGGTCGCACTTAGTCGTTGCCTCAGCAACGCTCTCAGCATTTCTATTTTACACATTTTCACACGATAATCACAATTCTGTACAATCTTGCTCGATTCCAACGTGTCGCTTCAAAGCGCGAAGTCATTCAGATCATCACAATTATGTTGACTTTACTCTTACACTAAAACAATGTTTACTCTACTTTTATACGAAAGCAATGTGTACATAATGAATAAAAATTGTCGTGCCAAAGAAGGAAATAAGACGTACCCAACAATCATGCCTTGCTAACGGTTTCTTCCTCCTCGTCTTTTTCTGTTTCGGTCTTCTTCTTCGGCGTCTTTTTCTTCCTCGTCTCTGTAATGATGGCTTAGGCGTTTTCCTGCCATCATCTGGTGCGGATTGTCAACTCGATTTAGTTTCCTTTTCAGCTGGTTCGTCGCCAGTTATAGACAAGTCTTCAATTTTTAATATATGTTTGTATTGTTTTGCTTCTTTGACTCCATAGCGTTTTTGTCCAAGAAATTAGTTCAGTCGGAATAAAATATCATTCATTTGTATATTTAAATTTCAGTTTGTTTACACAATGGACAGGTTGGAAAATATCCCCAAAACTAAATGCTTTAGTATTTTCAGAAGCACACTTCCTCACCTTTACAGTATTGCTCATACTGCAGTCTTTCTACAGCAAGATGGGGGAGATTCCGCTTCTTAAAATAAAATGTAATTCTTCTCCATGGTCAGCATAGGGTATCTATCTCCACTTTTTAAAATAAAAAACGCTTCATTCATTTCCTATACAAAAGTGCTAGCCCTTCAAGGCCTCTTTCAGAAACTGAAAATTTGATGTGTAATTGATCCCATGTCCCAAAATGTATAAATGACGTAATCGGGCAGAAAACATAAGCTGAAGGTCGAGAGTAGATTCAGCAACAAAACGCCTTCAGCAACATGCCCAAGGCATCAAACAGCTGGTAGATCACTATATTTTACAATTTTGGAGTCACATTTTAAACACTTGGCATTTTTTTTTATTAATTCAAATTCGGCGTGCTTGTTAACAACACCCATCTCAGTGATGTGTCGAATTTAAAGTAAGTTTTCTTTTCACTTTATAAAGTCTTGAAAGACACACACACTCAAGGCGTGCAAACTGCCAGAATGGAAACATCCACTCCCAACCAGTTTAAATGTTCCATCCATCCATTTTCTGAGCCGCTTATCCTCACAAGGGTCGCGGGAGTGCTGGAGCCTATCCTAGCTATCTTCGGGAAGGAGGCGGGCTACACCCTGAACTGGTTGCCAGCCAATCGCAGTGCACAGACAAACAAACAACCATCTGCACTCACATTCACACCTACGGGCAATTTAGAGTCTTTGATTAACCTACCATCCATGTTTTTGGGATGTGGGAGGAAACCGGAGTGCCTGGAGAAAACCCAGGCACAGGGAGAACATGCAAACTCCACACAGGCGGGGCCGGGAATTGAACCCAGGTCCTCAGAACTGTGAGGCAGACGCTCTAACCTGTCAATCACCATGACGCCCAGTTTAAATGTGGTTTTTATTTTGATTTTGCTTTTTTTCCAATGTATATCAATATCTATCTCAATCGATACCCTTTTTGACAATTTGGTATTTACAATACGAATGAACCGAGAAACTCCCCCCCCCCCCATTAAAATCAGAATGAGGCCCTTAAAGGCACACATCCAACACGTAAATACTATAGGATGTACAGTAATCACAATTGATAAAACAAGAATATTTATTTACATTCTTTTTTATTATATATTAAAGTATTATTTTCTTTAATACAAACAAAACAAAATCTTGTTTTTTTGGGGGGGTGGTGGGGAGCTTTAACAGATTAGTGACATTTCCATTCATTCAGTGGGTCAGTAAATTGAGTTAAAAGCCTAATCAAGAAATAAATTAAACTTGCAAGTCAAAGTATTCACTGTAAATGAGTAGCAACATATATATGCCAGTAATAATAGGAACTTGCGTTTATACACCCAAGAATTCTTAAATATTATACAATACTCAAAGCCATCAGTGGTTGACCAAAACACCCATGTTTGTCAAGCTGATACTTATGAGAGAATCTTTCATCACACACACTGCAGCAGTACACTTTCTCACCAGTGTGTGTTCTCATGTGCTTAACCAGTTTTGAACGTTCACTGAAGCTGTAGGTGCAGACTGAACAGGAAAAGGGTTTCTCCCCTGTGTGTGTTCTTGTGTGTGTGTTTAATTGGGCCTTCTGAGCGAATGTTTTACCACAAACCGAGCACGCAAAAGGTTTCTCCCCAGTGTGCGTTCTCATGTGCTTAGTTAAATTATTCTTTTGAGTTAATCGAAGACCACACACTAAGCAGGAAAAAGGTTTCTCTCCAGTGTGTGTTCTTGTGTGTCGTCTTAAATGTCCCTTTGTAGAAAAGCTATGACCACAAACTGAGCAGGCAAAAGGCTTCTCCCCAGTGTGTGTTCTCGTGTGGACTATTAAACTTTTCTTGATTGAGAAACTTTTACCACAAACTGAGCAAGCAAAAGGTTTCTCTCCAGTGTGTGTCCTCGTGTGAATTATTAAATTGGACTTCTGAGTAAGTGTAAGACCACAAATTGAGCAAGCAAAAGGATTTTCTCCAGTGTGTGTCCTTGCGTGTGTTCCCAAATATCCTTTCTGAGTGAATCTTTTACCACAAACTGAGCAGGCAAAAGGCTTCTCTCCAGTGTGTGTCCTCGTGTGTGTGTTGAAATGTCCCTTCTGAGTGAATTTTTTACCACAAACTGAGCAGGAAAAAGGCTTCTCCCCAGTGTGTGTCCTTGTGTGTGCGTTGAAATGTCCCTTCTGAGTGAATCTTTTACCACAAACCGAGCAGGAAAAAGGCTTCTCCCCAGTGTGTGTCCTTGTGTGTGCGTTGAAATGCCCCTTCTGAATGAATCTTTTACCACAAAATGAGCAGGAGAATCGTTCCTTTCCAGCGTGTGTTCTCTTGTGCACTCTCAAAGCGTACTTTGTACTAAACGTTTTGTCACACTGGGAGCACTTCAAGTGTTTGTTGTCCCTGTCATGAGACATATCACCTTTAGAGAATTCCTCCTCCTCCTCCTCCTCCTCCTCATCATCATCATCTGATGTTGTGTCGCCACTATGTGATCGTGGCGCTAAGAAGCTTTCTGCTTGTGATCCTCCACAGTGGTCTTCTCCATCACCTTCAAGCTTCACAATGACGCAAGACCAAGGCAACTCAGTGATGTCAGCGTCCTCCTCCTCTTCTTTAATGCAGCGGGACGCTGGCTCCTCTTCCTCTTTGATTCGGCGGGAACCTGGCTCGTATCTGGAGCTCCACTCCTGCTGCTCAGGATGACGATCTTCTTCACTGAGGTCTGCAGGACACAAGACAAATACACATGGTTTGGAAAAGTCAAACAATTCTCAGTCAAGTCTCGTTTTATGACTTTGATATTGTGTATTATTGTCTATCCATGTTTTGGCACATTTGCTTTATGAAATGGTTTTAATTTATTCCCAACTGTCTATTCTCCTCATTTTGTAGGCCAGATTGCTACTTTACATACACAACACGTGTCTGAAAATTCACAAAAGACATACACTTGAGTAATTGCATTCAAAAACTGAATTTGAAAAACACAATTTGAATTTGTATTGTTTAATTTGAAACATTGCCTTTAAAAACTGAATCTGAATAGTATAATTTGAAATTGAATTTATTAGTTTGAAACTGAAGTCCAATAAACTTGAAAGTTTTTTTTTTTTTATCCACAATGAAAAATCCAATTATATATTTTCACATTCAGTTTGATCATTTCAGATACAGTTTGATAAATTCAATTTAAAATTAAATGTGACGGACATCCGGGAACTGTAAGGAATAGCAATCGATTGGCGATACGCAGATCTCGTCTTCGGCCAATCAGCGCGTCCGTTTTTTTAATCACGTGACAGAGACTTTCCGGAAAGTCAAATCTTCTAACCAGCAACAGTATTTTAACCTTTATACCACCTTTTCATAACCTTTGTGGAATGCACCATACGGTCAGAAAGAGATTAAAAGTTGCTTCCTCTCGCATATCACACCGACATGACGAAGTCGTCTTTCCGGTTCTTTTCCAACGTAACGTAGTCCAGGCATTGAACTCCATGCCTTAGGCTTTGCTGCCTAGGGGTAGAAACAGCATACAGCACATCTCGATACAGACACCACTGTTTCAAATGAATTTAGGGGGTTTACGTGAATGAATTGGAGTCCAGCCCTTATGCATACTTTGTCCATTGTTTTTGGGACATTTTTTGGACTTTGATGGTTTCAACCAAAGACAAAACTGTTGAAGTCAAAGATTAATGGGCTGAAATTTGGCCTCACAGTTTTTAACAAGTTAAAAGCCATGGTTATTAAAATTGGAGATAAACATTGACTATATGCTATTATCCCATTCTATGTCAGCATTAATTCCCATTATAAATCACATTTTTCAATATACTGTAAACCTGATAATGCTTTTCCTATGAATACTGAATGAATCCAAGCATTTGGGGTGTGTTTGGTGTCTATTCCACCCCTAAACCACCAAATGGAACCAGAGGTCAACGCATTATTTTTTTTTTTTTGCAAATCCAAGCTGCAGGAGATATCCTGCTAATGTCCAGAAGAAAATGGACAAGGGATACATAAGGTTAAAAGGTAAGGTTAAGGTTAAAATACTGTCACTGGTTAAAAGATTTGAATTTGCAGACAGTCTTTATGTCACGTGATAAAAAAAGGAAGGCGCTGATTGGCCGAAGACGAGACCTGTGTATCGCTAATCTTTTGCTATTCCTTACAGTTCCCGGATGTCTGTCACAGCTAATTTGAAATTGAATTTGTCAAACTGAATCTGAAAGGATCAAACTGAATGTAAAAATATATAATTTTAGTTTTCATTGCGGATAAAAAAAATCTCACATTGACTTTCAAGTTTATTGGACTTCAGTTTCAAACAAAGAAATTCTAATTATAACATTCAGATTTAGCTTTTAAATGTAATATTTCAAATTAATAGAAATTCAAATCAGGCTTTTCAAATTCTGTAGAAATTCAAATTCAAATATAAATGATTCAAATTTAGTTCTTGCTGCCACATATTTCAGCCCATACACATTTCTTTTTCCCTCTCTGACTTATTTGGACACTGGACATTTCATAATGTCCTCAAATAACTAAAACGATGCTTGGTAATTTATTTTTTTATGTAATTTTTTTTGGGTGTTGTGTCAAGGTGCTGTCTTGCTGACGTGTTGTTCAGACACTGAAGTAGCATATTCTTAACAGTTGTCATTTTTCAAATTTTAAAATCAGATACTGTAAATCTCTTATTTTATTTTAATGCAGTATTACTATATCATATCTTCCGCCAATATGACCTCTCGGTATTAGAATGTCATTTGTGGAGTCCTGCAGGGATCGGTACTCAGTCTTCTTTTGCTCAGTGCTTGCATGTTGCTTGCTTGGCAATATTATACAGAAATGTAAGATTAGCTTTCACCGTTTTAACGACGATACTCAGCTATACATGCCATTAAAACTAGCTACCCCACGTGATTGCTCGTGTCTCGCTGAGATTAAATGGTGGATGTCCTGTAACGTTTTGCTTCGTAACCCTGAGAAAACTGAGCTGTTGATAATAGGCCCTGCTAAACACAGCCACTTGTTTAAGGACATCACTCTTGGGTTTTGACAAAAGCAGCATGACCAAAAGTGAGTCAGCAAAAAAATCTGTGTTGTATTTGTCTCAAATCTGTCCTTTCAAAAGCACTTTAAGAAGATTGACAAAACTGCGTTTTTTTCATCTTTGTAATACAAGATATGGTGACACGAGTGACGCAGAGATCATAGTCCGCGCATTTGTTGCGTCTCACCTCGACCATTGTAACATGCTGCTTTGTGGTCTTCCTGTGTCTAGTATAAAAAGCCTGTAGTTAGTACAAAACACTCCAGCAAGACATTTGACAAGGACGAGAAAGTTCGATCATATTACCCCCATTCTGGCAAACTTGCATTGGCTCCTGTTCTACCTGAGATGCAACTTTAAAATCCTGTTACTGACTTGTAAAATATTCCATCTATTAGCACCCTCTTATCTCGCTGATTTAGTTGTACTGTATGTTCCGTCCCAAAACCTACACTCACAAAACGCTGCTCTTTTGATGACTGCGAGAGCCACAAAGCAGTCCGCAGCTTGCAAACATTTTCTATTCGGTCTCCAGTACTCTGGAATGCCGTAACCGTGGATATTAGAGCTGCTACCTCAGTAGAAATATTTAAATCCCAATTTAAGACTTATTTTTACACTTTGGCATCTAGTTTAAGTACACGTAGGCCTTGTCCTATGGGTTCCCCCCCTTGTCTCCTGCTGTGTCCTTTTTTTCCCCATTTCCTCAAGAAATGACACAATATAATACAGGTAATAGCTTTCATTATCTTCCACTGACAATTATTGCTTTGAATTAATACAAATAATAAGAAATGTTCTCGGGACATTGAATCAATCGCAACTGGATTGTTCTGGTTGTCTTGGAAGACGTTTCGCCTCTCATCCGAACGGGCTCTGTCAGTTCCTCCGGTTGACCTGGATAAATGAGAATATTCACAGGCAGACTAAGAATAATAACCCATATTTTGTCATCTATTACTCAACTGATGTTACAATGTTTCAGTTTCCCCCCCCAAGGTATCGTTTCAGTAGTGAGATATTCTCGGCAGGTGTAATATTGAAGTCAGAATTGTAATATGATGACAACACTGATTTCTATAAATGTGAAGCGATAGGGCGGTAACAAAAAGGAAGTGGTTAAGTCGGGTAATTAAACCACTGAAGGCCCAAGTACCAAAGGCATGCCCCGCACTGCTTACAGATAGACCAATGTTAAATAAAATGTTAATAATTTCTTGCAAATGCATGAATATCGTGAAGAAATTGAACTAGTTGCTAAACATTTGAGCGTAAGAAAAGAACAAACCTGCCCTGCGTAACACAACTTGAGGCTTCTTGAAAACGGCGTCCAGTTGTTGACTTTGTCGCTCTTTTTCTTCAGTTCCAGCGAATTCCTCCTCGTACTGTTCTTCTTTCACACTTTTTGCCCACATTTTCACGACACTTTTCACGGACACGCTATCTGTGCTGAGCGATGTGTTGCTCACAAACGTGCCTCTTTGTTCACAGCTAGCAAACTGAGCTAAACTAAGCTAGTTGCAGAAGCTTCAAAGTGCACCCAGGCGAGTTTTTAATGCTGACACGAAGTCTTAAGTTTCCTGGTGGTGTTTAAGCCCAGTAAAGTAGCGACGTACTGGGTCGAGGCATGAATAAATTCAGTATTAATTCAGGAAGAATTATTTAGGGAAGCCCGGGCCTTTGTAGTCTGAGCGACGTCACATCCTTCATGACGTCAAGACGCCTCGCCCCGCCCACTGCTGGTCATTAGATGACGCGCTTCTTCGTATAATGAAAATGTAGTTCGTCTCAGTAAATATGCTCTGCGTAATGAGTTGATCGTCGTCATTTGTTGTCAAATCCTTCCGTGAGTAAACTGTTACATCACACCTTTCTGTTACAGTTCTTGCAAAGTGACAATACAAATTTAAACGACGACAAAAATATTGTTTATTATTTTTTTCTCAACCTCGCACATCAGCTTGGGCTCCTTCCCTGCCAGATAGGTGACATTCCACGTCCCTAGAGCCAGCTACTGTCGCCGGGGATCGGATCGTCAAGGTCCCCGCCTTCGGTCACCCCCTTGCTCACACTGCACCCGACCCCTATGGTACCTCCCACAGGTGGTGAGCCCATGAGAAGTCAGTGTGACGTGGAAAAAAAATAAAAAAGTGTGAAGTGAAAAAAAAAAATCAAAAATCACATCCGGGGGCATTACCTGTCGCTCAAAACAAATTAGCCAATGAGGACACATTCCTCATAAAGCCCACCCACCCGTGAGGTTTGTGCCAAAAGTCAACGAAAAAAAAGAAACGTAAAACAGAAACTTAAGTGAAAAAAAACAAAAAACGGACGCAAAAAAAACAAACGCAAATGCAAAAGTCGTCATCGCGTTTGCGATTTATAGTTTTGTGTGAATCTATTTGGCAGAAATCTGATTTCATAGCTAAACTTCATCAAGCATGTACATGTAAGTAAGAAGTACAGCAGGCTTGCTGCTTTATTTGTATTATCGCCCAGTTGAAGTTTACTGTAAAACTTACACATAAAAGAGAATTATAAACTGTACATCTAAACTAAAATGTTCCACCAAACCATGTAATTTCATCCAACAAAAATCCGCTATCTTAATCCTAACATATAATTCTACAATTATTTTTAGTATCACGGAAGTCATTAGGAAAAAATATTCTTTTTTTACACACAAAAGAGGTGGTGAAAACCCATCAACGATGATTTCTTAAAACGGATAGATGGATGGATCACGAGATGTCGCCCTTGAGCAAAAGAAAGAGAACAAGCATGCATACAAACTGATAATTAAAAGATAACCTTAAACACACTGCAATGGTAAATTTTCTCATCAGTGTGTGCTCTCACGTGTTTAACCAATTTTGATTGAACACTGAAACGCTTGGTGCAGACTAAGCAGACTAAATATTTTCCCCCAGTGTGTGTTCTTGTGTGTCTATTTAAACTTCCTTTCTGACCAAATCTTTTATAACAAAATGAGCATGGAAAAGGTTTCTCCCCAGTGTGTGTTCTTGTGTGCGCTCTTAAATGTTCCTTTACAGCTAATCTTCTACCACACACTGAGCAAGCAAAAGGTTTCTCGCCACTCTGTTTTCTTGAGTGTTTAACCAGTTTGGAACGTTCACTGAAACTGGAGTTGCAGATCGAGCAGGAAAACGGTTTCTCCCCAGTGTGCGTTCTCATGTGCCCTCTCAAAGTGGCCTTCGAACCAAATGTTTTGTCACACTGAGGACAAGCGTTTGTTGTCATGGTGACATGTCATATCACCTTTAGAGTGTTCTTCATTATCAGTGTCAGAAGAGTGCAACGTTATGTTGTCACTCTCACATTGTGGAGCTAAGAAGCTGTCTGCCTGTGATCCTCCATAGTGGTCTTCATCCCCCTCTTCTTCATCAGCTTCAATCTTCACGATACAAGGGAACTGCAACGCGGTGATGTCGCCGTCCTCTTTAATGCAGGCGGGCTGTGGGTCCTCTTCGTCTTTGATGTGGTGGGGCTCTGACTCCTGCTGCTCAGGATGAAGATCTTCAACGACATCTGAAGGGCACAAGATGACAAAAACATGATTTGATCAACTCAAACTTTGCTCTAACTTTGATGTGTATTATTGTTTGAAAAGTTTTATTTTTTTTTGGTAATGTAAGAAATATGTTTAATTATGAGGTCTGAGAGCCACATTTACATTCCGTTCAAAGCCATTCAAGACAGTTCAGTAATTGAAAATACATAATCAGTAGTTTTCAGGATGGTTATGGTTATGCGTTATTTATTGCACCACACCCAAAAAGAAAAAACAAGACATCAAACTTGATTCTTGTTAATAATGTTACAGTACAGGTACATCACAATAAATTTGAACAGTGTCAAAAGTTTCACTTAAAGTACTTAAATGAAAAAGGTGAAACTCATATAATAGAAATGCACTATACACACTCAGAATGAACTATTTCATGATTTTTTAAAATGTATATGTATAATTTTGATGATTACAGTTTACAGAATATGAAGACCCCAAACTCGCCATCTCTGGAAACTAGAATATTACATAACAAACAATCAAGAAACAATGACAAATATTTTCAATGTAGAAATTAGGCAGGTATTTGCCTTCTGAAAAGTATTTTCCAAAGTGTTTAATGGATCTATGTAATGTATAAGTACTGAAATAAATAAATAAAACTCTTTCACCATATTCATTACAATTTTAGAATTACAATTATTGAGATGTGCCTGTATCGCCATCCATTTTCTCCTGCTTATTCAAACAATGTTATAATAAATACAAATAAATCTATTCATATTCTATAAATGTATAAAGGAAATATCGTAGATGAGGGCCACACAGTTCTAAGGTTCGATTTTCGGCTACGGCTTTTAAGTTTGGATGTTTCCACCCACCGTGCATTTGTATTTTGTTTCTTGGGTCCTGCGACTTCCTCCCATATTCTAAAAACATGCAAATTAACTCTGTTAAAGACTAATTGTCTAAAGGTGTGAATGTGAGTGTGAATAGTAGTTGGTCTTTTTGTGCCCTGCGATTGGCTGGTGATCAGCCCAGAATGTTTCTAGTCTCTCGTGAAAACTGAGCCGAGTTAGATTTTTGAGCCCGAGGTGGCCCAAAATTAGCCAGAGATGGCCGCCTCGCAAATGTATTTGCAGATGTATTTGGAATGTATTTCCAAACCCATAGAGCGGTGGGAAGTAAGAGCTAGCAAGACACTATCAGAAGGACACACCTAGATTTATATCCTAAATTCTAATATTTGTTACATTAAATAGTATTTATTTCTTCCCAACAGTTTACTGGTTTCTGTTGGCTGCACTATTTCCAATAGGTGTATGTTGGATTTTTTTCTTTTCTTTGTCCAATCAGATTTCACCCTCTATCTGTTGCCATGTCAATCTAATATGACCAGGGCTGATGTGCTTCCACTGTTTCCCAACCTTTATGTTTTACAGGTGAAGAGTCTCACGGGACGGGAAAATAATTTCATTTTAAACAAAGCTACAAATCTCAGCAGCTGCGAGAGATTTTTTTTTTTTTAATAGCGCTTGAAAATGTTAAAATAGCTGAGCCACTATCTCAACATTTTATCTTATTTTATAAAGAGAATATATATATATATATTTCCTAATATCCTCCACTGCTTAATTAAAAAAATACTAATAATTTGAAGTTCCATGTTTTGTCATCTATGATGCCGCTGCTTTTACTTATGTTTCAGTGTCAGTGTACTATCGAGGTGCGTTTTGATTGAACACTGAAATGTGTTTCAGTGTGAGAAAATGTGTTTATGCAGATAGAATATCGAAGTCTGAATTTTGGTCTTCCGGCAAATTGGCAACAATAATCTCCACCATCGTGACGTGTTGGGTAGTCACTGGAGACCCGGGTACCAAAGGCTCGCCATATAGTCGGGATTCTCGGATGGATCATGCCAACAATGTTTCATTAATGTTATCGGCATTATCATCTTTAAGAACTGAAAGTGTTTACTGAACAAGCGAGCGTGGTAAGTGAACAAACCTGCTCTGTGTATTAACGCAACTCGAGGCTGCTTGCAAACTGCGTCCAAAAGTTGACGTTGTTGCTCGCTCTCCTCTTTTGTTCCACAAAGTTGCTCACTGTACTCTTCCTTCACACTTTCTGCGCACATTTTCGCATGATAAGCACAACACTTTACACTCACACGTGATCTCTGCTTAGCGATGTATTGATAACAAACGAGTCTTTTTGTTAGCGCCTAGCAAGCTAAGCTAAGCTAGGCAGTAAAGCTGTCCTAGGGCGTACTGTGACTATCCCATGAAGTAATTTTAAAGTGGCGTGATTATTTACGGCATAATGACGTCACCTATCCCATGAATGGAAAGCTTCAACTTCGTTTTGTAATAATTTAGGAATGATTATTATTTTAGTTTTTAGTGAAGCATTTTAGTTAGCCAAATCGTACACGGAAGCAGATCGGCAGCAGACGTACGGCGACTCCACTTGGACAAACTGCTTGCAACGGCCATCAAACAATCCGTCAGCTTTAGTAAAACCTCCGGGTCAAGACAGACACAACGACGGATACAGTAATGGTGAACCGTCAGGGCCAGCAAGGTCTTCTCTGTCGGCCTAAAAACATTAAGATTGACTCACATTTACAGCTTCCATTCTAATATTTGTTCCATGAAATATTAATTTATTGTGCTTCCTGTTCAGCTGGTTGAGTCATGCAGAATGAAGGATCTATACAGGCTTACCATTTTATGCCGGAACAGTTTTCTGTGCAACAAGGGAGTTTGGTCAAAAGTCTGCCCTCTGTGGATTTTATATTGTGATGGATATTTATTGGAAAATGCACTCAAGACAGAAGATGTTTTGAGGAGGGACACAGAGAGAAAAGAGAACATGCAGTGCAAAATGTTCACTCACCTCTACACAATCACATTCACACATACTGTACCTATCAATATTTTAATGTTGGCGTTTCATGATTCATTTTGTATCATAAACCTGAGTAACTGCAATGGATTACCAGGCGGCATCTACTTTACCGCGTTGACGCCAGGACGGCCTTAAGGGGGGGGACGTTAAAAGCAAGATCTCCTTGGGTTTGTCCTCCCCTCTCTCTCTTCCTCTCAGGCTCTATTTCATTCTTCCAGGCTCCAAGTCGTTAGCTGGGCGTTGTCACCCGCGTGGGACCTGCATGCCCTTTTTGGTCCTGGGACTCTAAAGCGTTTGGTCTCTGCACACTCTGATGAGTTTTTCTGTGGCCTCTGTGCGAATCTCATTGATCATTGCTCTGTTACGCTACAAGAAGACAAAGCTGGATAGCTTTGAGCCAGAAAAAATGCAAGTTTCAACCTTCTCATCATCTCAGTAAATCCAGATTTTACCAGAGGAACAGGGTTGATGAAAATTAGCCAGGGTATATAAATTTAATGTTAGTAGGATCATTATCTTTGCACTTCCCTCTGCTTATTGATACTGTATCATATCACACACTCACCATTATAAATACGTGGATTAATTGTCTTCAATGGATGAAATATGGTGCCCCTGCAAATGAACTCCAGTAATGTCTTAAAGTTATCAGATTTCTTTCCAAAGTTTTCCCAGTTTTTATTAAAACTGGGTGATGCTCTGTGGTAAATTTAAACTAATCTATGATTACGTTTACATCGTTATAAAGAGTTATGAGTTATTCTTTGGCGTGAAAGACCGAAAGTAGAATGCAGGCTAATAATTCATAAATAACACACTATTTAACTATCAGTTAACACTAGTAACACAGACATGTTGTGGTGAAGAAAGAGTTGAGCTGAAAGATCTTCATTCTCACTCTCAACTTTTGTCATGAGAAGTGGGTGGTGCCTGAAAGATTGACATCATGAATTCAACTGGCCCAAATGAGTTATAATTTAATATACAATAATATGATGGTAATAGTAATTGGAAATTATATTTATACACACATAAATGAATAAATACCATATGATACCCAAGATTATCACTGTTGAACCAGCACATGCAAATCATAATCAACAAACACTGAAACTGTAAGTGCATACTAAGCAGTCAAGAGTTTTCTCGCCAGTGTGTGCTCTTGTGTATGTGTGGTTAAATATGCCTTACGAGCGAATCTTTTACCACAAACTGAACAGGCAAAAGGTTTCTCCCCGGTGTGTGTTCTTGTGTGACTTATTAAACTTGTCTTTAAAGAGAAGCTTTTACTACAAACTGAACACGCAAAAGGTTTCTCTCCAGTGTGTGTTTTCATGTGACTTGTTAAATTGGACTTTTGAGATAGTTTAAGACCACAAATTAAGCAGGAAAATGGTTTCTCTCCAGTGTGTGTTCGTGTGTGCCTTTTTAAGTTTTCCTTTTCAGAGAATGTTTGACCGCAAACTGGGCAGGCAAATGTTTTCTCACCACTGTGTGTTGTTGAGTGTCTATTTAAGTGTCCCTTTGTAGAAAATCTTTTACCACAAACTGAGCAGGCAAAAGGTTTCTCTCCAGTGTGTGTTCTTGTGTGCCTTTTTAGGACTCCCTTTACAGAGAATCGTTTACCACAAACTAAGCAGGCAAAAGGTCTTTCTCCAGTGTGCGTCATAATGTGCACTCTCAATGTGTACTTGGTACCGAACGTCTTGCCACACTGAGGACAACTCAGGTATTTGCTGTCATTGTTACGTGCATCACCTTTAGAGTCTTCACCATCATCATCATCATCAGTGTCAAAATAGTGTGACGTTGTGTCGCCACTATCTGAAAGTGGAGCTAAGAGGTCGTCTCCTTGTGATCCTCCTCCACAGTGGTCTCCATCACGCTCTTCTTCATCACCTTCAACCTTCACAATGACAAAAGGGGATGGTGATGACGTGATATCAGCCTCCTCCTCTTCCTCTTTAATGCACGGGTGCTCCAGCTCCTCTTCCTCTTTAATGTGAGATGGCTCTGGCTCCTCTTCCTCTTTAATGTGGAAGTAGTCTGGCTCCTCTTCCACTTTGATGTGGTGGGACTCTGACTCCTGCTGCTCCACCTTGGAGCTACATTCCTGCTGCTCAGGATGAAAGCGTTCCTGACTGACGTCTGCAGGGTACATGAAGACAAACACACATGGTTTGCTCAAGTCTAGCTTTGCATTACATTGTCAAACACATGTATAATTCGTGATTTCGGCAATGTTTAGCAAGAACATGCAAAATGATGATATTGGAGAATCACATTGTTCCTTTAAAGGTGTTGAGCAGCTCAGTAAAGGAAAGTACACAATCAGCAATTGTCAGGATGCCAATATGCATCCGGGGTCGGGTCGATGGGTCAGGCTCTTAATCAGGGAAGGTCAGATTTCACTCGCGCACCCGGCGAGAGACCGCTCTAAGTCGCCATGGCGACGCCCGTCCCCTGCAGTAGCGTGAGAACTTCTGGCTTGTTTTCACTGTATCGTAATTAACAGACTTGAGATCCCTCCCACTGTCTGTCCAGCTTGTCATGGCTTATCCCTGAGGCCTCCTCCGGACGGCACATGTCCGGAACATCTCACTAGGGAGGCATCCAGGCGGCATCCTAACGAGATGCCTTAGCCACTACTATGAATCGCTCCAAGATGAGCAAACTTCTCATCCCATTTCTGGAGAGAGCCAAGACACCCTATGGAGGAAACAAATTTTTCACAGCTTGCATCTGTGGTGTTGTTTTTCTGGACATGAGCCACAGCTTGTGACCATAGGTGAGGGTGGGAACGCAGAGGTGGGGGACTCGAGTCACATAACTTGACTGGAGTCGTCAATTTTAAGAAAACTTACGAAAGGCTAATATTTGTTGAATCAAATTGCATTAATGTATCCCCAACAGTCTATTTTCTTCATTTGTAAGTGTGACCTATGTTCATTGTATACGAAGGCAGTCAGCTCAACACCGCCTGTGGACAGCAGGTTGAGCAGTTGACCTTATCTTTATTGACAACTGAAAGAGTGAAACTGGCCAGGTGCAAAAGCACAATTTTGGATAATAATCTTTTTACATTAAATTATCTAAGGAAATTCCATTATTAGACAGAGAAAGCAATAAATATCAAACATGAAAATAAAGTGACTCTAACAGTCTAATCCACGATGTTTCAAATCGTTATATTTATCACGAACGACAGACAGAACGTCTTTCAAACCTGACAAAACAGTGTTTACGTGGCATCTAAAATGACACAAAATGGCCACTAGATGACAGCGTGCAGCAGCAAATGAAAACAAGACACAATGCTAGAAAGTAAGCACATTTACACACCGAAGGCCCGCCGCTGCATAGTAAAGATTCTCTCATGTTAAAAGTCTTGTATTAAATAGAAATAACGTTATTCATGCAATGAGGCGAAAGTTGAGTCTACTTACTAAACATTTGAGAGTACGAATTGAACGAACCCGTTCTGTGTAACACAACTCGAGGCTCCTTGAAAACAGCGTCCAGTCTATCGTTTTCCTCTTTAGCTCCCCAAAGCTCCTCCACATGCTCCCCTCTTGCTTTTGCACTCATTTCACAAAACGGAACACTCACACTTGATCTCTGCTTAGCGACGTGTTGCTAAGGAAGGCGTCTCTTTATTCATTCGCGGCTAGCAATCTAAGCTAGCTGGAGATGCTTCAAACGTGGACCGACACTAAGATTTAATGAATTACGTTTTAATCCAGTCAAGTAGTATTGGACGTAGTGCGTCGAAGCTTCAGTAGGTTCAAACAGTCATTAATTTCGGAGGAATTATTTAGTGAAGCGAGTGTGGTTACGTAATGCATACAGAGAAGCAGATTTGCAACGCTGGTAGTACGGCAACGCAACTTGGACAAAATATCTCGGCAACAGCGACATAAAAAAACGACACTTCTAGTAAAACAGTAAACAACAATGAAAACAAGATAGCCTGCACCGAAAGAAGCCAACTACTACATCAGAATCAGAATCATCTTTATTTTGTGAAGTATGTCCAAAAAACACACAAGGAATTTGTCTCTGGTAGTTGGAGCCGCTCTATTACGACACAGACACTCAAATGACAGAGAATACTTGTGAGACTTAAAGACACTGAGAAAAACAGTCACTGAGCAATAAAAGGTTGCTAGTAATCTGGTAATGCAGATACAAATTAATGTTTTTTTTTTGACAATTGTGCAAAAAGAATGTCCTCTAGCACTTAGATCAGTTTGAATGACTAATATAGCAATAGTCCGGTTCAATGACCATTGTGCAAAGAGCGCCGAAACCTCAAGGAATGTATGCAGTTTAAAGTGACTAGTAGTGCGATAATCTGGGACAATGTTGATTGTGCTAATGTTGCAGATGCTACTCTGGCATGAGTGGCCAGTATTGGTCAACAACAGATATGCAAATAGTGCAGCGTGGCGAGACTACTACACTGAGGGCCCGAGTAATATATAATTGGCCCCACAGAAATGTGACAACAAACTCAAGTAAAAAAAATTGCCAGCATGTTGTAATGGAATTGTAGGTTAGGTGTTTAAGACGTTGATTGGAAGAGGGAAGAAGCTGTTGGAATGTCTGCTAGTTCTAGTTTGCATTGATCGGTAGCGCCTACCTGAGGGAAGGAGCCGGAAGAGCTGATGATGGGATGTGGAGGATCCGAGAGGATTTTGCACGCTCTTGTCTTGGTTCTGGCAGCGTGCAGGTCCTCAAGGGTCGGTGGGGGGTACCGACAATCCTTTCAACAGTTTTGATTGTCCGTTGCAGTCGGAGTTTGTCCTTTTTTGTAGCAGCACCAAACCAGACTGTGATGGAAGAACACAGGACTGATTCGATGACCTCTGTGTAGAAGTGCCTCAGCAGCTCCCGTGGCAAGGCCGTGCTTTCTCAGAAGCCGCAGGAAGTACATCCTCTGCTGGGCCTTTTTGAGGATGGAGTTGATGTTGGTCGCCCACTTCAGGTCCTGATAGACTGTAATTCCCAGGAACTTGAAGGTCTCGACGGTTGACACAAGACAGCTGGACAACGTGAGGGGCAGCTGTGGCGGAGGATGCCTCCTGAAGCCCACGATCATCTCTACAGTCATCTCTACGTGTTCAGCTCTAGGTAGTGTCGGCTGCACCGCAGCTCCAACCGCTCCGCTTCCTGTCGATATTCAGACTCGTCGCCGTCTTTGATGAGGCCGATGACAGTGGTGTCATCTGGAAACTTCAGGAGTTTGACAGCCGGGTGCGTTGAGGTGCAGTCGTTCGTGTAGAGAGAGAAGAGCAGCGGAGAGAGGACACAACTTTGGGGCGCCCCAGTGCTTATGCTGCGTGTGGATGAGGTGGCCTCCCCCAGCCCCACTTGCTGTGTCCTGCCCGTCAGAAAGCTGTAAATCCACTGGCAGATGGCAGGTGAGACGCTGAGCTGGAGAAGCTTGGATGAAAGGAGTTCAGGGATGATGGTGTTGAACGCTGAGCTGAAGTCCACGAACAGGATCCTCGCGTAGTGAAGACTGGTGCGAGCTGGTCCGCGCAGACTTTGAGGCAGGATGGGGACACATGGTCTGGGCCTGCCGCTTTGCTAATCTTTTGTTGTTTGAAGATGCGGCTCACATCCTGTTCGTGGATGGTTAACGCAGAAGTCGGTGGTGTGATAGGGGTCGGTGGTGTCGTTTAGAGTCGTTAGCGCTAAACTGTTTTTCCAACTTTGCTGCATAGTTCCTCTTTGTAATGTTAATTTCTTTAGTCAGCTGGTTTCTAGCTCGATTATACAGGGCCCTGTCCCCGCTCTGATATGCGTCCTCCTCAGCTTGGCGAAGCTGCTTAAATTTGGCAGTGAACCACGGCTTGTTGTTGTTGAAAGTGCGAAATGACTTTGTTGGTACACAAACCTCTTCACAGAAACTTATATAGGATGTGACAGTGTCCGTATATTCATCCAGGCTGCCAGCTGAATTTTAAAAGACACTCCAGTCTGTGCAGTCTAAACAGCTTTGAAGTTCTACCTTTGCTTCATTGGTCCACTTTTTCACTGTTTTCACTGTAGGCTTCGCGCATTTAAGTTCTTGCCTGTACGTCGGTATTAAGAGAATTAAGCAGTGATCAGACGAGCCCAGGGCTGCACGAGGTATAGCACGGTATGCGTTTTTTAGCGTAGTATAGCAGTGGTCTAAAATGTTATTTTCCCTGGTAGGACAGTCGATGTGCTGCTTGTATTTAGGGAGTTCGTGGTTGAGTTTAGCTTTGTTAAAGTCCCAGAGAATAATGATGGACGAGTCCGGGTGTTTTTTTTTCAATTTCGTTGACTTGTTCGGCGAGCGTTAGCAGTGCGGCGTACGTGTTAGCTTGAGGCGGGATGTATACGCCAGCCAGGATGAATGATGCAAATTCACGCGGCGAGTAGAATGGATTACAGTTAAAAAAACAGCGACTCCAACTGCGGGCTGCAGTGTGTGCTGAGCTCCGTGACGTCCGTACACCATTTTTCGTTGATATAGAAGCATATCCCGCCGCCTTTTGTTTTCCCCGATAACTCCGTGATGCGGTCTGCTCGGTGAAGATGAAAACCCGGAAGCATGACGGCACCATCGGGGACAGCCTCGCTATATTTAAAATAAACAAAATTTAAGGGTGTAATTACCTCATATAAAATTTTCCACTTTTTTTTTTTTTTTTTTTTTAAATATACATGTAGGGGGCGGCACGGTGGACGACTGGTTAGAGCGTCAGCCTCACAGTTCTGAGGACCCGGGTTCAATCCCCGGCCCCGCCTGTGTGGAGTTTGCATGTTCTCCCCGTGCCTGCGTGGATTTTCTCTGGGCACTCCGGTTTCCTCCCAGATCCCAAAAACATGCATGGTAGGTTAATTGACAACTCTAAATAGCCCATAGGTGTGAATGTGAGTGCGACTGGTTGTTTGTTTGTATGTGCCCTGCGATTGGCTGGCAACCAGTTCAGGGTGTACCCCGCCTCCTGCCCGATGATAGCTGGGATAGGCTCCAGCACGCCCGCGATCCTAGTTAGGAGACGCGGCTCAGAAAATGGATGGATGGATACATGTAGGGCATATTTAGAGTTATGGTCATAACAGAATACTGCTTTTATTGTCCTGAGAGGGCATTATTTAAAAAAATACACAAATAGGGGGTTGAAAGTAATCAAATATTCTTGAGGTAGTTTCACACTTAAAAGCCTCTACCATCTTTTGGCTCAAATTACTGCAGTGTTGTTGTTTTTTTAAACTGCCATTCTTCCAAAAATGATAATGCATACAAATCTATTTTGTTATGACTTATTCAAGGCTCTAATTATGTCATAACAAATATTCCACTTTCAATTTTTTTAATATGGCATATTTAGAGTAAAGGTCATAATACAGGAAGTCCTCGAGTTACGACGCACTCGACCTACGGCGTTTCGACTTTACGACGCCCGTGCCTCGTCCGCCATTTTGTCCCAGCACCATAGTGTTTCTGCTTAGCTAGTGCATAGTGCTTTTCTCTGTTTGTGCTGCGGGAGTATCTTTGCTTTTTTCGCCCTCCTTTTTTCACACTCTCAGCAGTAATGGTAAGTACGGCATCTTATTTTTTTATTTTAATGTATTTTAGTTACTCTATACGAAGTGTTAACCTTTCCTGCTACGGTCACCTGACCGTGGTCGGGAGACGCAGGGGTTAACTCCCTTCTCTCGTTGCACAGCTGAGCTGGGTGGCGGCAACAATAAAGGCACGAAGCACCGATTTAATGCTTTTAATGGCTTTATTAGCTCCTCTGCACATTCAACGTCAACGGGTCCTCCACTAATCGATTTCTGGGCAGTTAAAAATTTAAATGGTGGCAGGTGTGTGTTGACTCCCATATGTTGTTTTTTAAAAAATGTTATTTGATGTTCATGCTCTGATTAAAAAAAACAAAACAAAAAAAATCAGAAGTTACTCTTTACTTGAGTATTTTTTTCATTGAGTACTTTTTTACTCAAGTAAATATTTGGATGACTACTATTTACTTGAGTCATATTATTCTTAAGTAACAGTATTCTTACTTGAGTACAATATTTGGCTACTCTCCCCACCCCTGGTTACGAGGTTGGTCACAGAATGAACTCATAAGTCAAGGCAAGACTATCTATCTTAAACACTGTTATCACACTACTGTTTTCTTTTGATAACTGGGTTTTCATATCCTTTCATTTTCCTAAATAGACTGATACCAAGAGAATATTTTGTCAGAGTGTTTTTTTCATGACTATTAATGGTTAGAAAATGTTCTTCTCCCTTGGTAGGATGACCTGCAGATCCGTGTGTTCAACTACAACACCTTGGAGCGTGTTCACATGTTTGAGGCTCACTCTGACTACATCCGTTGCATCGCTGTCCACCCAACTCAGCCCTTCATCCTCACCAGCAGTGGTATGCTTCTTCTTGTAATCCACACCAACAAACAGATAAATGTATTCCTCCAGCGGTGCACTTCTTAAACACTGTGCCCATCTCTTTGTAGATGATAAGTTGATCAAGCTATGGGACTGGGACAAGAAGTGGACCTGCAGCCAGGTGTTTGAGGGTCACAGGCACTATGTCATGCAGATCGTCATCAACCCTAAAGACAATAATCAGTTTGCAAGTGCCTCCCAAGACAGGACTATTAAGGTAGGAAGAAGTTGTTCGTACAGCGCCCAAACCACAACTCCTGCGTAATCTCATGCAGTTCTGCTCAAAATATGGTATGAGTATCAATAGTAGTACGTGACACAAACTTGTACGAAGTAGTCCCCACCTTTTTTCTCCGATACATAGTTAGGTTTTTCCAACTGTCGCACACACCTACCCACCGCCCAGTGGCGGAGTTGTCAAAAGTCAAACCCGTTGGGGGGCCGGGTACTTTGGTGTTGGGTATGGGGGTCTACATATAGGATACACATTGTTCACACACACACACACACACAACAGGGGGAGTTGATAGAAATTCCTGGCTGCACGCTTACACAACACTGTATACACTTTTGTTTGATTCATTCCATTACACTTACACATCCAGATATCCTTATAAACATATAATTGCATTACCCTCAGTCGCACCGACACAACAAACGCACAACATATCAACATAGAGTGCGTTGGGAAGTTCACTCCGGGCGCGCTGTCCACACCCCGGAACCTTCGGTAACTCAGAGCGTTGTTAGTGTGCGTGCCTGTTGGATTTATCTTGCCTTGTTTATCACTTGATACAAGTAAAACTGACACATTCCATATGGCGGATGTACAGATGTATCCCGAGCAATAGCCAACACGCTCATTAGGAAAGTTATAGAAAGTGGAGCATGGTCTGTCTCTGGGGGGCGCGATGGGAGCATCGGACTGAATTTCCGAACGGACCTCATACACTAGGGTGAAGCTACGATTGGTCCGAGACTGCATGACGTCACGACGGGAAGCGGTTTTGACCACAAAACAAGCGGGCAAGAATTTCTGCGCTCTCTTCACCACACATGCTGTTCTGAGCCACACGTGGGAGAGCCCAGCGCTAAACCTTTTCCAACCTTATTGTTTGACTTTGTATTGTCAAATAAATTGTTTAAACTTTCCATGAAAAGGGTAAGTGGAATCATGGAAGTTTTACCTCGAACAGAATAAAGGAACCGGGCAATAGAGGTTTGTACGGCCGGCAGGTTATACCCCGGCCGCGACTTTTGTTCTCTTTTCTGAAACTCTAACAGTCACTGAATTAAATGTTTAAGCTGTCCATAATGTTACAGTGATATAAACTTTTTTGAATCCAGTACAGTACATTTAAGTACAGTTCTCAAACATTTAATTTTTATTTACACATTTATGAGCGATACATTTCAATTGAGTCTTTATTAAATCTTCTAAAATTTACATGCCACAAGGAGGAGTATTGTTAACAACCGTGCCAAATTTGAATGATTAAAAAATAAAATCAAGTATATAAAATCATATAATATAATCATTTCAAAATCATGAAAAATAAATCTTCTTTTCTCCTCTCAAATGATGGGGGCGTGTCCGCTGAATGCATAAAACCACAACCTGCTTAACTGTCAATCAAATACTACTACTATGACCTGAAAATGGATGTTCATTTTTCTAGCATCTTTCTTATGCCTACACATATCTACATGTTTGAGCCACGAAAATATATACGCTTAAATCGTTCGGGGGCTGGAATATATCCCACCGGGTTGTCACGGGACTTTTCCATGCCGTGACAACGGGGCGCTCTAAAGCAGCCAAGCTACCATGAAGCCCCGGTACACATGCTGGCTGTCACATCTGACTTCTTACCTACTCCTTGCTCTTCCAACTTTCTCTCCATGATGTGTACGCACTCACAGCTGACAATGAGGCGCTCTAAAATGGCCAAGGCAGCGGACTATCTGTAGGGCAGATGAAATTTCTGGGTGTAGGTATATGGCTTGATTGTATATATAAATTGTAATTTTTAAGAATAAAACCTCTGCTTCGCTTTTAATGAACACTTGCACCTATTAAGCTACTCAATTTCCAGATGGTGAGACTTGGAGAGCTAACAAAATCTGTAGTACTTGTAAAAGTTTGAGGTCTAATGAGAAAGTACCTGGGCCAACATCACTGCCAACTGGGCCTTTACCTCGAGCAGCCAGACTAACACCACTGCTAGATCAGCTAAAATCATTGCTAGCTAGGCCACCACCTCTACCGGCTGGGCCTCCACCTCTGCTAGCTGGGCCTCTACCACTGCTACCTGGGCCAACACCACTGCTAGTTGGGCCTCCACCACTGCTAGCTGGGCCTCCACCTCTGCTAGCTGGGCCTCCACCACTGCTAGCTGGGCCTCAAACCTCTGCCAGCTGGGCCTCCACCACTGCTAGCTGGGCCTCCGCCTCTGCTAGCTGGGCCTCCGCCTCTGCTAGCTGGGCCTCCGCCTCTGCTGGATGGGCCTCCGCCACTGTTGGCTGGGCCTCCACCACTGCCGGCTGGGCCTCCACCACTGCCGGCTGGGCATCCACCTCTGCCGGCTGGGCCTCCACCTCTGCTGGCTGGGCCTCCACCTCTGCCAGCTGGGCCTCCACCACTGCTAGCTGGGCTTCCGCCTCCACCACTGCTGGCTGGGCTTCCGCCTCTGCTGGCTGGGCCTCCGCCTCTGCTGGCTGGGCCTCCGCCACTGTTGGCTGGGCCTCCACCACTGCCGGCTGGGCCTCCACCACTGCCGGCTGGGCGTCCACCTCTGCCGGCTGGGCCTCCACCTCTGCTGGCTGGGCCTCCACCTCTGCCAGCTGGGCCTTCACCACTGCTGGCTGATGTGGAAGCTGGCAGCGTAAAGCTATATGGAAACATTGCCAATAAAAGAAACAGTGGGCTGCCAAAACCCCCGCAATACTAAAGCACCGGAAATGCAGGGTGTTCCAAACCGTTAATAACTCTAAATTAATATGGGACTCAACACGTAAACCAATAACTCTAAATTAATATGGGACTCAACACGTAAACCAAGAGGCATTCTTTGTGCACACTTAAATATACGAAGCATTTTAACGAAAAGTGATCAGGTCAATCAACTTCTCACTGACTCAAATATTGACTTCCTCTGCCTATCTGAGACATGGCTCCATGAATCTTCGCCCTCAGCAATACTATCTGTCCTTGGTTATAAAATGTTTAGAAAAGACAGACAGGGTTCTAAGGGAGGAGGTGTTATGATTTATGCCAAGGACACTTTTAATTGTAATGAAATACATGTGCGGCACGGTGGACGACTGGTTAGAGCGTCAGCCTCACAGTTGTGAGGACCCGGGTTCAATCACCGACCCTGCCTGTGTGGAGTTTGCATGTTCTCCCCGTACCTGCGTGGGTTTTCTTTTCTTCGGGCACTCCGGTTTCCTCCCACATCCCAAAAACATGCATTAATTGGAGACTCTAAATTTCCCATAGGTGTGACTGTGAGTGCGAATGGTTGTTTGTTTGTATGTGCCCTGCGATGATAGCAGGGATAGGCTCCAGCACGCCCGCAACCCTTGTGAGGAGAAGCGGCTCAGAAAATGGATGGATGGATGCATGGATGAAATACATGTTACAGGATTTCTTGGACTAACTGTTTCTTTGTCACAGCAAATGTCTTTTTTTCTTGTAGTTATTTATAGGCCACCCTCATCAAATGCAGATTTTTATGAAAAGCTGGAAATTTTACTGAAACAACTCAATCTTGCAAAAGACGTGATAATAATGGGTGACCAAATGTTAATTGGGAAGTTAACAAAGTTAGGAAAAAATTGAAAAGGGTTATGGATGATATGGATATGACTCAGGTAATTAATGGCCCTGCGGGAATTACAAACTCCACCCGCACTCAGATTTATCTAGCTTTTACTAATAGGCCAGAAAGGATCTTAAAGCCATACAATATGCTCACAGGATTATCTGATCACAATCTTATAATGGTCACAAGAAAATTAAATAAAAAGCGCTTCAAACCCTTGGCCACCACTGAATCCTATAGGATACCAAAACATGAACAACAAAATTTCCAACAGTCTATCCAAGAAGTAAACTGGAGGTGGGGTACACCCTGAACTGGTTGCCAGCCAATCCCAGGGCACATAGGAACAAACAACCATTCGCACTCACAGTCATGCCTATGGGCAATTTAGAGTCTCCAATTCATGCATGTTTTTGGGATGTGGAAGGAAACCGGAGTGCCGGGAGAAAACCCACACAGGCAGGGGGAGAACATGCAAACTCCACACAGGCAGGGCCGGGGATTAAACCCGGGTCTTCAGAACTGTGAGGCTGACGCTCTAACCAGTCGGCCACCGTGCCACTCAACAAAATACAAAAAATGATTATACAATTTACACGGATAATTAAACTAAAAGCTAGAAAGAATGGCCTTCCTTGTTTCCTTCCATTTATTCTGAAACTGATGAAAGAACGAGATAATTCCTTGAAGTTGACGGTCAAATCACGATACAATAGACACCACTTTATTTCACTGAGAAATAGGGTAGTGAAAGAAATAAGAAAATCTAAAGCTGACTTTTTCTTTCCTGCTTTGAATAGTGCAAAGGGAAATTCTAAAATAACCTGGAATTATATAAAAAAACCTCCTGTGTGATACACAAAATAACAAAACAAAGCTAATGCAAATTCAATTAAATGGAAACATCCTGACGGAACCTCAAGTGATGGCTGATGCTTTTAACCACTACTTCATTGAATCTGTGTCAGAAATCTCTGCTAAATTTGCAGCAAAACAAAGGAAGGAATACCCTGCATTGTCTGCAACGCAGTTCTTTACTATTACAAATATTACTGAGACCAAAGTTATCGATTTAATTCATTCATTCAAACCATCTAAGGCAAAGGATGTTTTCGGAATGGACACGAACATGCTCAAAGATCTAGGTACAACTCTTGCTACCCCTATTGCCACAATCATTAATCTTTCAATTTCATCTGGTCACTTTCCAAAGGCCTGGAAATCTGCTATTGTTACCCCTGTCGTTAAATCCGGTGATTCAACTTCTCTGAATAACTACCGACCTATAAGCATTCTTCAGGCCATTTCCAAAATTACAGAAAAATGGGTGTCAGAGCAGATTGTCCATTATTTATACAGCAGCTCCCCCTCTCTCCACGCCATGCAGTTTGGTTTCAGATCCAAGCATTTCACTGAAATGGCTACATGCCTCTTCATTGAGAAAATAAAATCTTCTCTCGACAAGGGTGGAGTTGTAGGGGCGCACTCAGGAACCTCTTGGACCTCAGGAAAGCTTTCGACACAGTAAATCACTCTGTTCTTCTTACCAAGCTCTCAAAATGTAACTTCTCTCGCAAAGCTGTGAGCTGGATTGAATCATATCTGCATGATCTGTATCAGTTAACAACTGCAGATCAGAGTCAAGAGACTCTGATCTGCAGTCTGGAGTCCCTCAGGGATCAATATTAGGCCCCCTTGTCTTTAGTCTTTATATCAACGATTTGCCCACTGTTTGTTCTGAAGCTGAGTGCGTAATGTATGCAAATGACACGGTTTTCTTTGTTCATGGTCGCTCCAAAGATACTGTTGCTGCTAAACTCACTAATACAATGTCCTGTGTCACAACTTGGTTGCAGGAGTGCTGTCTACAGCTAAACGTTTCTAAAACTGTAGTCATGTATTTCACTTAAACAAATAGAGTCTCACCTGACCCCGACATACTTGTTAATGGAGAAAAAATGCAAATTGTCAGCCAATACAAATATCTTGGGTTAATAATAGATTCACAGCTTTCCTTTGAAGCCCATATTGACAAATTGTGTAAAAACATCAAATTAAACCTCACAAATGTTCGTGCAATTCGAAATGAAATGTCAACTGAAGCCGCAAAAATATACTTACATTCAATGATTCTTAGTCACTTTAACTATTGCATAACCAGTTGGTCCCAGGCTGGTCAGAATGCAAAAAAAACATTGGAAGTTTTGTACAAACAAATAATTAAAGTGATGGATAAAAAAAACAAGGCACTATCATCACTGTGCAATTAAAAAAAAATACAGTCTTTTAAACTGGGACAACCTTCACATATTTGCAGATTTAAATTTGATTTATAAAGTACTGCATGATTTGGCTCCAGCTCCTCTGGCTGAGTTCATCAGCCTAAGAAACAGCTCTGAGCGTGTCACTCAAGGCTCTGTCAGAGGTGACTGTCTCATTCCTCTGTGCAGGAGCACTTTCAGTAAGTCAGCCTGGTCAGTGAGGAGCGCTGGTGAGTGGAACTCAGTACCTGAGGAGGTTAAACTGCTTACAAACATACAAGGCCTTCACAAAAAAACTGAAAATGTGGCTAGTTACCACCTATAGCTGCCAACACTAAAAGACAAGTATGTTATGATGTTTTTTTTCCTGTTTTAGGTCAATTAGGATTACCAAAATTATTTATTTTTGGTAAATGCTAAATATTTTATTATTTTTTTTATTTATCATTTTTATTTATTATTCATTTTATGTATCTGATTGGGACTGAGTATCGGGAGTTATTTAACATTAAAGACCGACTTGGGTGCAAAACAAAATGCGATTGGGACATCTCTAAAAATAATTTATCTGGAGTTTAATTCTGTTCTAGAACAAGACCTGTGTTCAGACACTGGACGGCCATGCTCAGAATGTCTCATGCGTTAGCTTCCACCCAGAGCTGCCAATCATAATCACTGAGTGAGAAGATGGTGAGCTGCAATATCTCGTGTTCCGTTCTCTTCCAACAACTATATTAGTCTTTGCTTCGCACAACATTATCTCTCACTGAAGGTACGGTACGTATTTGGCACTCAAGCACATACCGCCTGGAGAGCACCCTCAACTACGGTATGGAGCGAGTGCGTTGTGCGTGCGTCCTCAGGGGCTCCAACAATGTAGCGCTGGGCTATGATGAAGGCAGCATCATTGTTAAAGTACAAGAACAGTATTTTTAATCATTGAAGTCACACAGCTCCTGCAAGTAAATTTTTCTTAATGTGAGTTACAATCATACCTTGGCGTACAAGGTTCATTTGTTCCGTGACCAAGCTTATAACTCAATTTTTCACCATTAAATTAATTGAAATGCCATTGAATCAGGACCCCCAAAAAAACACCACAAGTTTTTTTTTGTTTTTTTTGCTGTGTTTCTGATAAAGACAAATACAACTAAATTGTATAAAAACATAATGAAACAATAAAAAGAGAATGTGAAGAAATAAACTGGTTTTATAAAGTATTACTGTATGTACAGTAGTACGTGTTGGAAGTGTGCCTTTAAGGAGCGTGTCAGGATGGTGAATGTGGGTGGACTTAGTAGTTAGGTTACTCTGCGTGTGATCTTCTAGGCGTGAGTTGGGGCCTACAGCAGCTCCTTATGGGTGCTGTCATTTTGTGTTTGGCTGTTTTTTATATTAAATTAACAGCCGAAAGTGCATAATCAATTGTGGCTCTTCTTGCCCACTTGCAAGGGCATACCGTACCTTAAAAGCAAAAAATTGATCAAGCATGACTTTGTAACTCGAAAAACGTGTCATTTGGGGCACTCATCAAGATAGTACTGTACCTTGTTACTATAGTGTAAGTACCCTTCAATATCGTGCAGGTGATATAAAAGCAGTCTTCACATTGCTTTCATGCATACAAAAAAAAACATTGTCGATCACATCTGTTGTTTGTTTTGTCTTCAGGTGGGCCGCGAGGAGCCGGCCATGTCAATGGACACCAGCGGGAAGATTATTTGGGCCAAGCACCGTCAAATACAGCACGACAACTTGATGGAAATGGGTGATGCTGAGATTAAGGATGGAGAGAGGCTCCCACTGGCGGTGAAAGCCTTGGAAAGTTTTGAGATACACCTTCAAACTATCCACCATAACCCCAACGGGAGGTACGCTGAATGTGCACAAACAATTTCAATGTCTTGCTGAGTGACCTGCTCTCATGTCGAGCTCTCATTTATAGGTTTGTTGCAGTGTGTGGCGATGGAGAGACATCATCTGTACCGCCATAGCTCTGAGAATCAAGATCTTCGGCTCAGCACAGGAGTTTGCTTTGGCACATGACTCATCTGAGTAAGTGTTCACTTTTAATTCTGTCTGGGTTGCTTTACTGCTCAATTGCTACTGTATGAGCAAATGTTCTATTCAGTGCTTATGTATTTGTGTAAAATGACAGCAGCAGACAATCTGTTGGATTTATCTTACCCAACATTATAATGAATAGACACAAAAGGAATGAAGACGCTGGTCTCTTTTTCTCATGAGGAGGGCGCATGGGAGATTGTTCAGGTTACAGCCTCTCAACACGCTCTAAACAATCTCTCCCGTCGCTCCTGCATTTATTTGAAAATAGGGAGGTTTCTAAGTTTACAAGACACAACACACTAAGGGGAGGGTTTCAAGGTGAAAACATGGCACCAACACCTGCCACGTCCCGGCCACGTCCTTCTCTCTGATGATTCCTGCTGAGTCATCTTCTTGAAGGCGAGACATCTTTCTTTCTAAAAATTGTCCATAATACTCATGCAAGCTAAGCAAATAAATTATAACTTCTACAATATATCTAACACAATCCCTACTCATATAATTGTCTTTCTTATTTACAGTATGTTTAAGAGGCATTAACTATATGTAATAGTTAATGCCTCTTCTCTTTTTAACAGATATGCGATTAGAGAAAGCAGAAGCATCGTGAAAATAATGCAGAATTTCAAAGTAAAGAAATCATTCACGCCTGACTTTGAAGCAAAGGGTAATGGCATTACTGTCATAAAGCAAACTTGTGGTTCAATAGGTTATTGCTGGTAAAAACAACAACCAATATGTTCTTTTTTTGGACACTGCAGGCATCAATGGAGGTTTCTTGCTTGGGGTGAGGTCAGTGAATGATCTGGGATTTTATGATTGGGAGAACACCGAACTGATCCGCCGCATTGAGATCCAACCTAAACACGTAAGGTTTTCCAAAAATGACAGTCTTAAATGACAAGTTTGGTTGGAATGGCCACTTCAACCTGAGTACAGCAAATCAAGAATTTTGAAAGTGGGATGATGGGTTCCGGAGAAATTCAGTTTGTGTCGCAAAAAATTGACTCTTTGGGGAGTGTTTTTGTGTGATATGGGCAATAGAAAAGCTGGCCAAAAACACCTTCAAATTAGAGTGAAACAGTATGACTTTATTATTTCTCAACATATGACTTTTTTATTAAATTTTTTTGTCCTGTGTGCAGATCTTCTGGTCGTACTCTGGTCAGTTGGTCTGCATCGCGACTAAAGAGTCTTTCTTCACCCTTCGATACATGGTTAATAAAGTAGCTGCCTCACAAGAGAACAACGAAGGAGTGACGGAGGACGGCATTGAGGATGCTCTGTGTGTATTTCCATTGTTATGAGCCCTTTTTTATGGTACAGTAACCCCCCCCCCCCCCACATGCTTGAAACAAGTATTCAGTTCTCGTCTACAGTTCTCCAAATAAGAGGCAAAGCTTGCCTCAAGCTGTTTTTTTTTTGGTCAATCCATGAAATATTTACTGTAAAACTGACAAATATAACAAAAGCGATTGAAACATATTTTTATATTGGCGGCATATATATAGTGTGTGTGTGTGTGTGTGTGTATATATATATGTATATATATATATATATATATATATATATATATATATATATATATTTTATAAATGTATGCCGCCATCTAGTGGTTATACAAAACCTGTACACTTTCATTCCAAAATGCCACCGCCACCTACTGGTTATAAAAAAAAGTGTAGCCTACACTTTCATTCCAATGTGACAGGAATACGTATGACTGCATACATGCACAGTTTTGCTCATAAGTTTACAGACACTGGCAGAATTTGTGAAATATCGTTTTTGTTTAATATGGCTGACTGAGGTATGAGGTTGTTGTTCACCTTCATTAATTTCTTTGTAGTTATGTTTTGTTTAATGACAATGCTTTCCTGAAATGCTTGACTATTTAATTTGAACCCCAATAAAATAAAATTAAGTGTTTCGCCTGGTCCTTCATGTTCTCTTGAGAAATTTTTACCCATCTTACAAATTCTGCCTGGGTAATAAAACATGAGCACAACTGTGTTTTCTAATTTACTAAATAAAAGTAGGGCTGTAAATTTCTAAATATGAGCAAGTATATTAAAAAAAGGATTACGTGTTCAAATAAAGACCTTCAGAATAATTCTTTAATAAAAACTAACAAAATACAGATAATACTTTGTTTTGATCATATGGGTAGAAGCAAAATCATGCATTGTAAAAATGCATTATAGATAGGTAGAAAGGTTTTCCAGAATTTTTAGGTCAACTTGGTGCGTATTATACATGGGTGCGCATTATAAACAAGAAATTACGGAATGTCACTATTAACAAAACACACCAAGCTCCTTCTTATTTTCTTTTGGGCTACTCCCGTTAGGGAACGCCACAGCGTCTCATCCTTTTCCATGTCAGCCCATCTCCTGCATCGCCCTCATGTCTTCCCTCACAACATCAATCAACCTTCTCTTTGGTCTTCCTCTAGCTCTCTGGCCTGGCAGCTCCATCCTCATCGCCCTTCGACCAATATACTCACTATCTCTCCTCTGGATGTGTCCAAACCATCGAAGTCTGCTCTCTCTAACTTTTTCTCCAAAGCATCTAACCTTGGCTGCCCCACAATTTAGCACCTTCTGACCTTCTCTGTACTTTTCCATCAACATCCTCAAGGCAAATAATGCATCTGTGGTAGTTATTCTAGGCATGAAACCTTAGTGTTGCTCGCAAATACTGACTTCTATCCTAAGTCTAGCCAAAACTACTCTTTCCCGTTGTGTGCCTCATCAACTTTATTCTTCCGTAGTTCCCACAGCTCTGCACATCACCCTTGCTCTTAAAATTGACACCAGCATACTTTTTCTCCATTCCTCAGGCATATTCTCACCCGCTAGAATCCTGTTGAACAAGCTGGTCAAAAACTCCACAGCCACCTCTCCTAGATGCTTCCATAAAGTTACATGAATGTGATCAGGACCAACTGCCTTTCCATTTTGCATCCCCCTGAATGCCTTTCTGCGACACGGTGGGCGACTGGTTAGAGCGTCAGCCTCACAGTTCTGAGGACCCAGGTTCAATCCCTGCCTATGTGGAGTTTGCATGTTCTCCCCGTGCCTGCATGGGTTTTCTCCGGGCACTCCGGTTTCCTCCCACATCCCAAAAACATGCATGAATTGAAGACTCTAAATTGCCCGTAGGTGTGAATGTGAGTGCGAATGATTGCTTGTTTGTATGTGCCCTGCGATTGGCTGATAACCAGTTCAGGGTGTACCCCGCCTCCTGCCCGATGTTAGCTGGGATAAGCTCCAGAACGCCCGCGACCCTAGTGAGGAGAAGCGGCTCAGAAAATGGATGGATGGATGAATGCCTTTCTAACTTCCCCCTTACTAGTCATTGCCACTTCCTGGTCCACCACCCTCTTCTACTTTTCATTCTCTCTCATTTCCCTCATTCGTCAACTCTTCAAAGTATTCTTTCCATCTGTCCAGCACTACTGGCACTGGTCAACACATTTCCATCTCTATCCTTAATCACCCTAACCTGCTGCACATCCTTCCCATCTCTATCCCTCTGTCTGGCCAACCTGTATAGATAATTTTCTCCTTCTTTAGTGTCAAACCTGGCATACATGTGCTCATATGCCTCTTGTTTGGCCTTTGCCACCTCTACCTTTGCCCTATGTCGCATCTCAATGTATTCCTTGCGCCTCTCCTCTGTCCTCTCAAATGTCTTACTTCTTCTTAGCTAACCTCTTTCCTTGTATGATTTCCTGTACTTTGAGGTTCCACCACCAAGTTTCATTCTTTCCTTTCCTGCCAGAAGATACACCATCTACTCTCCTGCCTGTCTCTCTGATCACCTTGACTGTAGTGGTCCAGTCTTCTGGAGCTCCTCCTGTCCACCGAGATCCTGTCTCAGCTCTTCCCGAAAAGCCGTGCAACACTCTTCCTTTCTCAGCTTCCACCACATGGTTCTCTACTCTGCCTTTGTCTTCTGAGTCGTCCTCCCTACCGCCAGAATCATCTTACACACCACCATCCTATGCTGTCTAGCACAAGGGTAGGCAAACCTTTTGGCTCAGGGGCCATTGACTTTTAAACTTTGACAGGCGGGCCAAGCCAGAACCAGATGCTTACATATAAAAACAAAAAACAAATGCATTGTAGTGTTAATACTTAGATTTACTTTTAATGGGAACAGTGTTGTTTTGTTTAACACTTTTTTGCCAGTGCATCAAAGTCTGGTGTTAGTTTTGTTGTGGCAATTCTCAGAACACATCTGAGGTGTCCATCACTCAGCTGGGATCTGAAGGATGTTTTGTTGGTGTTCATCACACAAAAGTCTGTTCACACACATATGTAGAGCCAAACATCATCAGCAACCTCTGTGCCATCTTCCGGATTTTTGGAAATTTGTCTGCGCTTAATGAAGCATAAAACTCATCCAGTTTACATTACAGCACAACCTATTGGAACCACTCGGCATCACAGGACAAGGTCAAATGAAGGTTGTCATGAATTTGATTATTTGGGGGATTCTGTTTCAATCTTGCAGCACGTGGACGACTGGTTAGAGCATCTGCCTCACAGTTCTGAGGACCGGGGTTCAATCCCCGGCCCCGCCTGTGTGGAGTTTGCATGTTCTCCCCGTGCCTGCGTGGGTTTTCTATGGACACTCCGGTTTCCTCCCACATTCCAAAAACATGCATGGTAGGTTAATTGAAGTCTCTAAATTGCCCCTAGGTGTGAATGTGAGTGTGAATGGTTGTTTGTTTATGTGTGCCCTGCGATTGGCAGGCAACCAGTTCAGGGTGTACCCCGCCTCCTGCCTGAAGACAGCTGGGATAGGCTCCAGCACGCCCGCGACCCTTGTGAGGATAAGCGGCTTGGAAAATGGATGGATGGATGTTCCAATCTTTGGCGGGCCGGATTGAAATGGTCAACGGGCCAGATGCAGCCCGCGGGCCATAGTTTGCCTACCCCTTGTCAAGCCACACACTCCCCTACCACCACCTTACAGTCAGTAACCTCATCAAATGAACTTTCTCACAATGATCCCACATTACATTTGTTTGTTCATGGATTTTCTCCTGGTTCAGGTCCAGGGAGAGGTCCGGGAGATCGTGAAGACTGGACTCTGAGTTGGCGACTACTTCATTTACACCAACTCTCTGAACAGACTCAGCTACTTTGTAGGGGGAGAGATTGTCACTTTTGCTCACTTGGACAGGTCATATATTTATGATTGCATTCAAGTCACCTTAAACTTATTTTCAAGTCAGCTCTGGTTGGATGCATAGTAATAGCAGAACACAGAAATGCGCCATCATTTAAGATGTTTCCTTTCCGCGCAGAACCTTGTATTTACTGGGCTTCTTAGCCAAACATGACCATCTCTATCTGAGAGACAGGGGCCTCAACATTGTCAGCTACCTCCTGCTGGTCTCAGTCCTCAAGTACCAGACTGCTGTCATGAGGAGGGACTTTGGTGTGGCCGATAAGGTGCTTCCCACAATTGCAAAAGAGCAACGGACCAGAGTGGCCCACTTCCTGGAAAAACAGGTCAGTGGATTATTAGCCTGTCATTACATTTCATTTTATTGATTCCTCGTTGTTCGACCGATTGATGGCTTCCTCTGTGCTTATTAGTGTTTTTTTCTCCAGGATTTCAAGCAGCAGGCATTAGTGCTGACGACAGACCCTGAGCACAGATTTGGGCTGGTCTTGCAGCTGGGAGACTTGAAAAATGCCTACCAGCTGGCTGTAGAAGCAGAGGTAACTTGAGTCCTTTTTTAAGAAGACAGTGGTGCCTTGAGTTCAATTGGTTTAGTGGCCATGCTCGTAACTTCACATATTTGTATCTTAAATCATCTTTCAATATTTCATCTCTTCAGTCACAAATTAATGAAAATGCCATTAATCCATCAGTCTCTCTCTAAAAAAAAATAAAAATAAAACATTTTCATCAAAATAATTTTTGACACATTTTTTTGCTTTAATTTAATGGACATACAGATAGATATACTGTACATGGAGACACTCAAAACTCAGTAAACCGCATTAATATTAGTCCTTCTTTGCAGAGGATGAAGAATATATGCCTGTGAGTATTGTTATATTGTCCGTCTGTATCTATTGCTCCACCATATTGTTTCCAAATATTGTACATTGTTTGCATTAAGCTAAAGTGACTTATCTGAAGCCAAGCTGTGGGTATTTTAAATATGCAATGTACATTTTTTTGTTTAGTTTGACAGTAAACATGGACTGGGAGTGGCGGTAAACACCTTGAAGCCTGTTTTTTCATGAATTGTACACAATCTGCCTAACTGCTGCTTGTTGTGAAGTGAGTTGAGTTCACTGGCACCACACAGCGCTCGTATAAATTTTTTGCTCGCAAGTCAAAGTATAAAAAGAGCCCAACGACAGCTCGTATCTTGAAAAATCCGCAAGTCGGGTCACTCGTATGCACTGCAGCCTGGAACAATTAAAAATTTTTTCCCCAACAATAATCACTGACTTGAAACGGGCTTATTCTCAGTCCATTCTGTACATTCATAATACGACAATTCACCGTGACATCACAACAATACTGTACGTTATTCTGGGTGGCAACAAAGCGTTCTCCCATGGCACCACTTGTCAGCAAATTTGACCCAGGCAGAGTGATTGAGAACACAGGGTGACACGTTTGAATGAATGAGTTTCTTCTTGCGAGGTGTCTCTGATTGGCTAGTCTTCTCCTTACCACTGTCATTTGAATTTCTGGTATCCTGGCACTTATTGGTTTCCAAACATTCAGAATCAACCTATACATGTCCTCCTTTCCCCCTCATAGTCAGAGCAGAAGTGGAAGCGGTGTGCAGAGCTGGGTATTTCTGCCTGTGAGTTTGGCCTGACCCAGGAATGCTTTCGGCATGCTAAGGATTACGGGGGCTGACTCCTCCTTGCCACCGCTTCCGGTAACGCCCGTATGGTGGGCAAGCTGGCCGAGGGTGCAGAAGGGAAGGTAAGAACAACGTTGCCTTTGTGACCTACTTCCTGCAGGGAAGTAAGTACCACATGTGACTGAAGGGTCCTGATTTTGCGGTGAAAGTCCAGTGACTGTTGTAACTGTTGTTCTGTCATCTTTTCCACACAGACTGGATGAGTGTTAAGAGGTTTTGATAAAAACCAAGCGCCTACCTTAAGCTGCTTTATTGGCTCACATTTACCTGCCCAGCCAGGTGTCCCGTGTGGTCAGACTGTGGAGGGAAAACATGGCCAAGGTCAACCAGAAGGTGAGCACTGTGGTTTGACTGTTCATTTGGAAGTATATAGCTGTAATAAATCATTTAACCCTTGGTTTCATTTAGTGCATTTATGACATCTGATTTCATTGGCTTTAACTCATATCTGGTAAAAGGATTAAAAAAAATAATAATTATAATTTGGACAGACAGTATAATTTAATGATTCACAGAATTTTTGGCCACCGAAAATCTTCGGCCTTTAACGGTCCAAAATTGCAATTTTGGTTTTGGCATGAAAGAATTGTCACCAAAAAAAACCCGGCCGAAACAGGATGTTGTTAGGACGCAAGCAAAAACGGCAGTCAGCGCGGTTGTGTACAATATATTTTATTTCAAAGAAGAAAGTATGAGGAGAGAGATGTCTTAAAATTATTTGCACGTGTTTTGCACATCCACAAATCCACAATTTAGATGTTTTTTTAATGTTGTGTGTGCATTTATCATTTGTAAATATTCAATTCTGCTTGTAAATTGTTGAAGGTGCGTTTGTGGCAGCAGGCATGCACATTTATTCTTAAAACAAACTTAACGTAGTTTCAAGTTGAAAAGATTGACTGACACATGTGATTGACTGACACCTCCCTCTATCCACTAGATGGGAGTGTTGCTGTATCCATTGCGAGCATAGACTGTGTGTGTGTGTGCGCGCGTGTGTGTGTGTGTGTGTGTGTGTGTGTGTGTGTGTATATATATATATATATATATATATATATAGAGAGAGAGAGAGAGAGAGAGAGAGAGAGAGAGAGAGAGAGAGAGAGAGAGAGAGAGAGAGAGAGAGAGAGAGAGAGAGAGAGAGAGAGGGGCGGCACGGTGGACGACTGGTTAGAGCGTCAGCCTCACAGTTCTGAGGACCCGGGTTCAATCCCTGGCCCCGCCTGTGTGGAGTTTGCACGTTCTCCCCGTGCCTGCGTGGGTTTTCTCCGGGCACTCCGGTTTCCTCCCACATCCCAAAAACATGCATTAATTGGAGACTCTAAATTGCCCGTAGGCATGATTGTGAGTGCGGATGGTTGTTTGTTTCTATGTGCCCTGCGATTGGCTGGCAACCAGTTCAGGGTGTACCCCGCCTCCTGCCCCATGTGTTCGTTATGGACAATCCGTGGTGAGCCCAGAAGTCCAGTAACAGAACACCACTCGGGTTCTGATTGGGGGGTCGTTCCTCCCAATCACACCCCTTCAGGTCCTAGATGAGGCTCCAAGACGATTTAAAATGGAGGAAAATGTTTTCCCTTGCCCTGACGTGGGTCACCTGGACCCTGGAATGGGGCTCGAAGGCGAGTCTTCACTGGATGACTTCACTGTCATCACTGGATGACTTCATCTGGATGACTGATGTCCCAAAATATATTAATTTCTCATTGCTCTCCAGTATCCATTTCTCACTGAAGTACACACGCATGGTCGCCGCTGGTGACACTGTTGTGTTGAGTAGACTAATCAGTGAGGGGAGGAGGTGTTCTTCTGCTTTTATACAAGTGGGCCACAAGGGGCGCATGAGGACACAAAACAGTTGCTAAATCACTTCATAGTTTACAGGGGATTGGCAGAGGCACTTGTTTTGGAGAGTGAAGGGGAAGTTTGGGGCGGGAAATAATCATTTGGTCTTTGCACGCTCAATGAGGGAGTTTCCTGAGGACACACACACACAGTGCAGCGATGCCACAATGGTAGTGCAAACGTTGGACGCAAATAGAATGTATACAGAAGATTCTGTAAGATCAATGTCTGACAGTAAACTCAAATCTGAAGTCTGTATAGTTGGCCTAGAAACTATCCGAAACAATGACCAACATTAGTAACCTAAATTCTAACATTTGTTCCATGAAATAGTATCCATTTATTCCCAACTGTCTGTTCCTCTTTTCGTTCTTTTGGGTGCATTACGAGAGTCATAAGAATAATAGCAATAAGTGATAAACAGTCCTAAGAAAAGGTGTTTTTTGTCATGAGCTGTGCCCTGCAGTTCTTTCGTTGGAGCTGGTGTGGCGCTTTGCGCTCCCCTCGCACTCTCTCTCTCCCTGCCTCTCTCTCTCAGCACCACCTCGGCCGCGCAGCTGTCATCAATCAGCCCTCATCATCACCTGCATAAAAGTCTGCCAGATCCCGGAAACTCTTGCAGAGTATTAACGTTTTCCTGTGGTACAGCGGCTCTCAAACCTGCATGAAGCTGCGCCAGTCTTGCCATACCTCTGACCTCCGTGTTCTTCCTTGTCCTCAGTGCTCCTTCCGTGTTCCTCGCTGTGCTGATCTCCGCACGCACGCTCCCTGTCCTGACAACCTGCCAGTACGCCCCAGGGATCCACCTTGATAATTCCCCTCCAATAAACCTTTCACCACAACCCTCTCAGCCTCTGGTTGCTTCTGGGTCCAGAGTAAAATGATACCATCGTAATGTGACAGTTTGGATTGATTTTTGGTGAATATTTCAGACAGTTTCTCCAAAATACAAGATGTCATGGCCGACAGCAGCAGACAATCCCTACTGTCATATAAATGTCTTTCTTATTTATGTTGAAGTGCATATGTAATAGTTATTACAATGACTTGAGCTTAGTTGGGGACGTTGTCAGCTTCTTATTCTTGCTCTAAATGATGCTGCATCCCTTCAGTAGACCTCAGTGCTCCCTGGCATGTTGCTGCACAATGGAACGCAATTCTAAATTGGGACAGTTATGCGATTATGCGATAAGTGGAATATCAAGGAAGATTGAGCCTGTTTATTTGTTTTGAACAGGTTTTATGTTTAATAGTTTTATATTTTAAGTATGATTTTTATTTGTGTCCAGCACTTTGCTTCAACTGTGTTTTTTTGTAAAGTGCTCAATGAATAAAGTTGCGTTTAGGTGAGTAGATTTAAAAAAAAAAAAATAAAAAAAAAAAATATATATATATATATATATATATATATATATATATATATATATATATATATATATATATATATATATTGTAAAAACGGCACAAAAATGTATGCACAATAAAAAAAAAAAAAGTTCAAGAAAACATTAAACGTAGATAATGTTTCTTTACATTTTGACTAAACGTTGTTTTTAACTGGCGGGCGACTGCTTAGCACATCTGCCTCACAGTTCTAACGACCGGTGTTCGAATCTCGGCCCCGCCTGTGTGGCGTTTGCATGTTCTCCCCATGCCTGCATGGGTTTCCTCCCACATCCCAAAAACATGGGTGGTAGGTTGAATGAAGACTCTTAATTGCCCGTAGGTATGAATGGGAGTGCGAATGGTTGATTGTTTCTATGTGCCCTGCAATTGGCTGGTGACCAGTTCAGGGTGTACCCCACCTCTTGCCCGAAGATAGCTGGGATGGGATCCAGCACCCCCGCTTATCTGTTCAAGTTTGATCATTTGTGAGCATTTGGGCACGATCACGTGGCGCCACAGATGAGAGCGAACATAACAAAACATTTTGGGTATGGCTTGACTTTAGACTAGCAGGGTTTTACGTAGAGCTGGTAAAAGTACTCAAACTCTGCACTGAAGTAGAAGTACAGATACTTGTCTAAAAAGGTAAGTAAAATGATCGTGATTCGTGATTTTGCACCAAATAATGATGATGAATAACTCCTGAATTTGACCTCTGGGGATGATTCAAGGATTCTATCTAATAGTACTGATTCAACTCCTGTACTCGACTAAAAGTACAAAAGTACAGACTCTGAAATGGATAGATGTGGCATGAAATGGAAATGGAAATGGATGAAAGTTGCAAGCGTGTTTTCACAACGTAACAAGTGGAAAGTACAGATGTCTGTTTTCAAATAGGGAGAAAAAGTCATCAGAAAAAGAAATACTCAAGTCAAGTACCTGGAAAAAAAATCTACTGAAGTACATTGATGAAGTATTGAAGTAAGGAGAAGAATGGCCAAATATCTGTTTTAAAATTAGGGAGTCTAAGAAAAGTAAAAGTCGTCTTTAAATACATACTCAAGTCAAGTCAAGATAGCTGGAAAGAAATCTGCTTCAATACAGTAAAGTGAAAGTAAAATGTCATCAGAAAAAGGAATTCTCCAGCAAAGTACAGCTATCTGAAAAATGTACTCAAGTGCAGTAAGTAGTGTCAAAGTAAAAAGGCATCAGAAAAATCTCAAGGCGCCACTAGCAAACAACTGTGCTTTAAAGAAAGAGTTTTTATAAATACTACACCTATTTTGGAATAATGAAATTTTTTTATTGAATGTATATGTCAAATTTTTGGTGACGTTTGCCCACCCTGGGTCTAACCTTGTAAGAGAGAGGGAATATAGGGATAATGTCAAAATGATGGATTGCCTATGATGTCATCACTCTGCACGCTGCCAGAGCACGTGTCTGATGACGTCACCTCTCAGGCCACCTGTCCCCCTTTGACGTCACATCCGATGAAAACAAAATGAAGTCACATCTGGTGAAAACTAAGTGAGATCATGTTCCCTGGCGTTTTTGTTGCATAACATCATGTTCGGGGACACCTGTAGTGGCAAAGAAAAATAAGGGGTGTCATATCGGCAACAAAAAAGGTCATTTGTGAACATACCTGTGAATATGATCCCTTCCCCGCGTCGATGGTGGCTGAGACAGCTGCAAAGAATGAGGTCGTCAAGTGACTTGTGCAGGTGACATGGGGTGTTTGAGATGTGCGGGGGTCACGTCCAGAGGTCACACAGCATTGGCAAAGAATGAGGTACTCACATAGCTTGTGCACATGATATCGGGTATCTGAGATGTTTGAAGATCTATCTGAAGAAAATGAGTATTTAGCCAAGTAAATGTGTTTTCTCCTCCAACTCATCACAGGGTTGTGTGAAACGCTGAGTGGTCCATCAGTCGGAAAAAAAAAATCATAAAAGCTTTATGTGATGAACATTAATACATCTAAACCATAAACATCTCAGTTTTACATTTCATGTGGGAGTTTCCGCTTTTCGAAAACATGTCCAAAGGTATCTTTTGGGATTCATGCAACTATCTTCACTCTGTAAGAACGAGGGTCTGTGTTTTTTTAAATGGCATGTGTATATATGTCTAGCCAAGAATTCAAAGATTCAAATTGTTGCCTGTAACGAGTATAAAGGGGAGAGTTCTACCCTAGAATGCAAGAGAATTTACTTGGAAAGCATCCTGAGTGAAGTTCCATCCATCCATCCATCCACGCCCAGACTTCCCTCTCCCCAGCCACTTCATCCAGCTCTTCTGGGGGGATCCCGAGGCATTCCCAGGCCAGCCGAAGGACGTAGTCTCTCCAGCGTGTCCTGGGTCGTCCCCGGGGTCTCCTTTGTGCCCGGAACACCTCACCGGGGAGGCGTCCGGGAGGCATCCGAATCAGATGCCCCAGCCACCTCATCTGGCTCCTCTCAATGTGGAGGAGCAGCGGCTCTACTATGAGATCCTCCCGGATGACCGAGCTTCTCACCCTATCTCTAAGGGGGAGCCCGGGCACCCTGCGGAGGAAACTCATTTCGGCCGCTTGTATCCGTGATCTTGTTCTTTCGGTCACGACCCACAGCTAGTGACCATAGGTGAGGGTAGGAACGTAGATCGATCTGTAAATTTAGAGCTTCGCCTTTCAGCTTAGCTCCTTCTTTACCACAACGGACCGATACAAAGTCCGCATCACTGCAGACGCTGCACCGATCCGCCTGTCGATCTCCCGTTCCATTCTTCCCCCACTTGTGAACAAGACCCCAAGATACTTGAACTCCTCCACTTGGGGCAGAGAGAGCATGCCACCCTTTTTTGACTGAGGACCATGGTCTCAGATTTGGAGGTGCTGATTCTCATGCCAGCTGTGAACTGCTCCAGTGAGAGTTGGAGGTCACGGCTTGATGAAGCCAACAGAACCACATCATCTGCAAAAAGCAGTGATGCAATACTGAGGCCACCAAACCGGACCCCCTCTACGTCTCGGCTGAGCCTAGAAATTCTGTGCATAAAAGTTATGAACAGGATCGGCGACAAAGGGCAGCCTTGGCGGAGTCCAACCCTCACCGGGAACGAGTCCGACTTGCGGATATGCGGACCAAACTCTGACTCCAGTCGTACAGGGACCGAACAGCCCGTATCAGGGGGTTCGGTACACCATACTCCCGAAGCACCCTCCACAGTAGTCCCCGAGGGACACGGTCGAACGCCTTCTCCAAGTCCACAAAACACATGTAGACTGGTTGGGCGAACTCCCATGCACCCTCGAGGACCCTGCCGAGGCCACGGCCAGGACGAAAATCACACTGCTCCTCCTGAATCTGAGATTCGACTTCCCGAAGGACCCTCCTCTCCAGCACCCCTGAATAGACCTTACCAGGGAGGCTGAGGAGTGTGATCCCCCTGAAGTTGGAACACACCCTCCGGTCCCCCTTCTTAAAAAGGGGGGCCACCACCCCAGTCTGCCAATCCAGAGGCACTCTCCCAGATGTCCACGCGATGATGCAGAGGCGTGTCAACAAGAACAGCCCCACAATATCCAGAGCCTTAGGGAACTCCGGGTGAATTTCATCCTTGCCACCGAGGAGCATTTTAACGACCTCGGTGACCTCAAACCCAGAGATAGGAGAGCCCGCCTCAGAGAACCCACACTCTGCTTCTTCATGGGAAGGCGTGTCGGTGGAATTGAGGAGGTCTTCGAAGTATTCTCCCCACCGACTCACAACATCCCGAGTCGAGGTCAGCAGCGCCCCATCCCCACTATACACAGTGTTGGTGGTGCACTGCTTTCCTCTCCTGATACGCCGGATGGTGGACCAGAATTTACTCGAAGCCGTCCGGAAGTCTTTCTCCATGGCCTCACCGAACTCCTACCACAGGCCAAAAAGGCCTGATAGGACTCCTTCTTCAGCTTGACGGCATCCCTCACCGTTGGTGACCACCAACCACCTCGGGCTCCTTCCCTGCCAGAGAGGTGACATTCCACGTCGCGAGAGCCATCTTCTGGAGCAGGGGTTCGGATCGCCAAGATCCCCGCCTTCGGGCACCGCCCAGCTCACACTGCCCCCAACCCCTATGGCCCCTTCCACAGGTGGTGAGCCCATGGGACGGGGGACCCATGTTACTCTTTCGGGCTGTGGCCGGCCGGGCCCCACCAGGCGCTCGCTTTCGAGCCCCACCACCAGGCCTGGCTCCAATGAAGGGCCCGGTGACCTGCGTCCAGGCAAGGGAAAACGAAGTCCATTGTTTGTCGTGATCATTAGGGGGCTTTGAGCCGTGCTTTGTCTGGTCCCTCACCTCGGACCTGTTTGTCATGGGTGACCCTGCCAGGGGCATAAAGTACCCCAGACAACTTAGCTCCGAGGATCACTGGGCCACACAAACCCCTCCACCACGACAAGGTGACGGCTTAAGGAGGGGCCTGAGTGA